>NW_020451065.1:366175-368763 GCF_003343035.1 Apteryx rowi | reverse complement strand
AGAGCTTTTCCCAGGAGAAGTCAAGGCCTCCTGCAGTTGTCCTTGCCTAGCTTCCCCTTTCCTGTTCACAGCAATCACCTTCTAGTTCCTTGGGGGTCCTCAGAAAGCCCACAACTTCCAACAAGATCCTCAAGTTCTAGTCAGAGCCCAAACACTGCTGTGCAAACTGCTGCGTCTGTTCACTGCCTCTGTTAGCTGCGCTCTAAATGGCTTCATTGAGAGGTAATTTTTCTGTATGCCTACTGTAAGTTTCTATATGTCTTCTGACATAAAAAGGATTACATCAAAGAACAACATAGAGAAGATTCAGTCTTGTTTATTTGAAAGCCAAAGATGTAAAGGAAAAGATGATTTTCTTGCTCACAGAGTGAACTTCTTTCAGTTATTGTGTATTCCCTTACAGTTGCTCTTCTTTTGTTATAAACACCCTACCAGTGATGTAGCTGGTCCTTCCTTATTACATTTTTTTGTCTCTTTCTGTTATGCTTTTTCCAGCTTTTCTTACAGGCTATATCTATGCAGCAAAGCAAAGGTTCAGTCCTACCACAGACAGGCAGATCCACACTGCCTGCAGTCTGGCTGCCACAGTAGTAAACATGATGATGAAGGGGTTTGATCCAGCTCTGAGAACCCCAGGTATTTGCAGGCCTTAGCTCCGTGATAAGAGAGGTTTTGTGGCAGTGCTCTTTCAGACTTTCTACCCCTTCCTGCATATTTTCGCCTCCATGCCTCCCAAGTATTTTTGGCAGCATGACTAGGACGGGCTATGCTGTGAACACAACTGCAGGGGGTGAAGCGTCGTGGCACAGCCAAAGGCAGATGTACCAACTCACAGAGGCCAGAGCGAGCTCCTCAGGCCAGCACAGCTCCCAGGGCCTCCTGTCAGGGAGCCGTGGCCTTCGTTTCCCCGGCAAGGCTGGGTTTACTGTAGCTGCCAGCTCATTCTAAAGTTTGTGCGAACACGTCATGCTGCCAGCGTTGCTTGATTAACTCGCTTTTTATTTCTTTAAACAGTACCTGGGGAAGCCTGTCCCTCAGATAGTTCATGCTCAGAAAGAGTCATGTCTGCCTTCATTTCAGTAGTGATATGCGCCTGTGATTTTACATGTTCAACCACCATGCTGCTTGTGCTGGTTTAATTGGTCACTGCCTTCCTTCCCGCTCCACCTCTAGCCCTTGTTCCTGCTCCCTGTGCTCCGCAGGCACAGGCTTTTGTGTAGCGCTCAGCACTGGATCTGGGAACTGAGCTGGCTGAAAAATAACTCTATTTTTTTCTGTGCTGGTTTTTACTTGGTTCAGTTCTCCCTGACCAGGTGGGCTGCACAAATAGCTAGGCCAAGACACTATACACTGGATGATGTAGTGCAGGAAAGAAGGATGCTTAAACAAATTTAGAAATACATGTTCAACTATGCTGTCTTCTGTTTTCAGTTGGGACTCCCTAATGTTTTAATTACCTACTGCCATGCTTCTTGAAAGTAACATAATAAATACTCAACTCACCATTTCACTTACTATTCAGCCCTTTTTCAGTGAATATTATTCCAACCAATAGCAGAGTCTTTCCTCTTTCACATTTTAAATAATGCCATATATGTTTCAGAATATAGATAATACTAATTTATGTATTTTTTGTAAATACTGGTTTATTCAAAATGCTCCATGCTCCATTTCACTGCATAGATATTCTCTCTGGTTTGTTTTCATGAGTTGTTTTATGAGTGTCTTCTGGAAAAGATGGGAAAGATTACATATTGGAGGATTATTGTTTGTTTGTTTGTTTGTTTAAGGCATGCCACCAACTTAAAAGATATTCAACCCCTTAAAACACATAATTTGCCCTAAAATAATCAAACAAAAGCAAACCAAGGGAAAACACTTTTTTTTTTTTTTTGTATGCTGGACTAACTGGGACTCTATTGTCTTCCTTCCATATTATTTGTCCCAGATTTCAGAGATCTGTCTGTATTTGCACCTCTCTTGGGAACTCACCTTGTGTGATTTACATGTTAAGTTAGCCAGCTGCTCTTGGGAATCAATTTCTTAGGTGGTCGGCTCTTCTTCCTACCTTATGGGTGTCTCACGCAGTAACAGAGGAAAGAAAAAACAGCTATTAACTGTGATTCTAAAGCCTGCAAAAAGGAGGAACTTTGTCCCTATATGCATTTGTTGCACTTACAAAGGAGGGAAACATGAGGACTAAAAGCTTGTATTTCTGTTGACATAAGCACTACTTTCATAATGGAGTCTGCATTTATAATGATGGACTTTTCAAAAATACCTAAGCGGGTGATGGCTGACTTCCATGGAAGCTAGGATTGTAACCTGCTTAAGTGATTTTGGAGATCCCACTGTAAGTCCCTAATCTATTCTGCCTACATTCAGTCTTCAGTCACTTATATCACAGAATCACAGAATCACAGAATCACTGAGGTTGGAAGGGACCTCTGGAGATCATCTAGTCCAACCCTCCTGCTCAAGCAGGGTCACCTAGAGCACATTGCACAGGATTGCATCCAGGCGGGTTTTGAATATCTCCAGAGAAGGAGACTCCACCACCTCTCGGGGCAACCTGTTCCAGTGCTCTG
>NW_020451065.1:116837-363350 GCF_003343035.1 Apteryx rowi | reverse complement strand
TAGAAACCAAAACCCTGTTGCCAACACCAGCGGCGCAGCCAGTCGTTAACCTGGAAAGTCCGTCTCCTCCTCCTCTCATCCACCCCCCTCACTGGCAGGATTGAGGAGAAGATGACCTGGGCTCCCAGACCCTTGACCACCATCCCCAGAGCTCTGAAATCCTGCTTGATGGTCTTCAGTTTGCCCTTGGTGTCATTAGCGCCCACATGGAAGAGCAGCAGTGGTAATAGTCCGAAGCGTGGACGAGCCTTGGCAGTCTTTGCATGACATCTCTCACACGAGCCCCCGGCAGGCCACAAACCTCTCTAGACAAGAGGTCAGGTCAGCAGATAGATGCCTCCGTCCCCTGTAGCAGGGAGTCCCCCACAACAATCACCCTCCGCTTTATCTGAGCACTTTAGGGAGACTTTGTACCTACCATTATTTTAGAAAGTCAGAATTTGAGGAGGATGTTGTTGGTTCAGAACCAGGCTCTGATCTCTGAAGAAAAACAACTTACTATCTTTAATATGTTCAAAAATGTTGTTCATAGTTAAGCCACTGAGCACAGGCTTAGGGCTTTACAGCTTTAGATGTCTATTCAACTGAACAGATGGAAAGTAATTGTAATAGAAGCCTTGGAATCTTCACATATTCAGGTACATAATGATTAGCCTAGTGCTAGCCCATATGGAAAGCATTAATGCTTAAGTACCTGTAAGCATACTGGTATGGGTTTAGGTTAAATTCTTTAATAGTGTTACTGAGGCAAATTTGTGCACTAAAGGGTTTGCTGTGGGTAGGAAACAGTTAAAGGGAGTTCTAAACTTTGTCATCTAAGGAGTGCTGAAATTTGTGACTTCTTCTTTCTGTAAGCATTTACGCAATTATCCCCTCAGAATAGACCCTCATGCTGCCTCTTGACAGTGTTGCATTTTCATGTTAGGAATATAATGGAGCATAAAGGATAAGGGGAGAGAATAAAGCAGTTTTGGATCGTTGTGTATTCTACTGATGAAGTGCTGGCATCACAGAAATGAGTGAATACTGGTATCTGCTTCACTGAGGTCATGATTTTGCTTTGTGTTCATAGTCTTACTGCTTAATTCCTGACCTGCTTGAATAATTTAGATAGCAGGTCCCTGTGACAAAGGAGAAACTGATAGGTGGAGGATTAAACAGTGAGACTTTCCAAAGAACAATGAACTTGCAGCCAGTTTTACAGGGAAGCAGAATGCATGAGTGTGCAAGATAAAAATAATGCTGACATCCTAAATGTAACTCTGGAGGTCAGCAACTGATTCAGCTGGTGCTTGCCTCATTGTCAGCCACCTATGGAGTTAAATCACAGTAAGACTGTCGTTCCAGGGAACTTAACATATGATAATCAGATACATTAACATATGTTATCCTATTAACATATGGAGRAAGGAACACAGTTGGTAAGGGAACTTCTAAGTGAAGTGAAAGGCAGCTGCTCCCATGTCGCTTACCCTTGTTAGCTTCAGTAGCTCTGAGTGCTGTTTGTGTAACCAGCTCAGGAGGCTTTCCTGGTGAAGAATTCAAACCCATGCTCACAGGAATGCTACCCAAGGGGTAAGACTTCAGAGTCAATGGCAAACATTTCAGTGGTCCCTTTCCTTAGTCCAGTGTTCTGCTCATTGCCTTGCTGAAACAATGTTTTGGTTTAAATGTGTTTAAAATAATGCCCACTGCAGGGAGAACGACATCCCTGTGTTTGGGCTGACTTGAATTTGCACAGTTTGGTTAATGAGCAGCAGCTCTGAAAAGGCTAATCTGCTGTGTCTGCTGGATGTTTCCATACTTCAGGTAGGATCTGTTCACTCATGTTAAAAGTTCATTTCCTATGTATTTTTGTTTTAGTATTTCAGAATACATAGGGCCTACAGTGTAGGAGTAAAACTCATGTGATAAGGACTTTAACTTTTTTATATTCTTTACTCAAATATTATCAGATGTTTTTTAAATCTGCTCCTAAAGATTTTTTTTTCTTTTTTTTTTTCATGAGAGCAGAAGACTAAAAAGCTGCAAATATGAACTTAAAAATTTGTGCATTCAAGGAGAGGTTTCTGTTTGGATTATCTAGTCTTCTCTTGTTCTGCCCATTCCCATTTTATCTGTGAATGAAAAACTGATGTTTGAGAATCCCTAAAGTCCTGAGGTAGATCATATCATGTGTATGCACATAAATGGCAGAGAGACATTATTTATAGTAGAATGGTAATATCGGCTGTGTTCTGGATGCATCTTTGTGATCTCCACAAGCACTTGAATCTCTTTCTGTCTCTCTAGTCATGTATGAAAAATGCAAGTTCATGTAACACTCATTCCATCTCTTAAAATAGTTTCTCTTTCTATGGAACAAGCTAACACCTTTCTCCTCCTCCTCCTTTCTTTTACTCAGCTAGAGGATGAAATTTCAACTTTGCGGCAAGTATTAGCAGCCAAAGAAAAGCACCTGGTGGAAATTAAACAAAAGCTTGGCATAAGTCTGATGAATGAACTGAAGCAGAACTTTAGCAAAAGCTGGCATGATATGCAGACAACTTCTGCGTGAGTACAGACCTTGCACAAATTCATTCTTGTATGTTGTGTAGCATGTTGGTGACATTGTCTTGATGAGCCCTAATATGAAACTTAGCAGTTGAAATGCCTGCCAGCAGGAGCAGATGACAGGGATGAACATGTCAGGCTTCTTAAAGCAGTAAGGAGATGTGGGGAGAAAAAAGAAAAAAAAAAAAAAAACTTCCACAGCAACAACAAAATGCTTTGCTACTCTGTTGAACTTCACTCTTACAAAATCACGGCAACTAAGACTGTCAGGGCACCAAGGAGGTCATCTTCCTGTCCCATGACACATTCCCACTGAGTCCTTACTGGGAAGAGAAAGAACTCTTTTTGATCTCAGTGTATTATATTTTTCAGCTTCGAAGGGAGACGGCATAAAAAAAGGAGATCCAAAATATCAGCAACCATTTAAACCAAAAAGTACTATCATTTCAATTGTGAAGAATACTGACAGAATTGGTGATGCATAATTGTTAATTCCTGCTTTTAGTTGTTCAAAAGAAACAACAAAAATCTGTGGGAATAACTTTACCACTTTTGACATTAGCATGAGTCCCACATATGTCAAGTCCTTTGTTATTAGCCAGTAGTCTGTGCTTTGGCAAGTCACTTAAACCTATCACAGCCTCCGTTTAGCACTATGCAGAATGGGTAACTAGCTCACAAGAGTTCAGTGAAACTTGACTTGTACATGTAAGCAGCTCTGGGTTCCCCCAATGAAAAGTAATTCAGAAGTGTAAAAAACTGATATACCACTTTTCAATGCAAAAATGAGTATTGAAATTTTGGTGGTGGTAATAGAATTGTTGTTGAAATGGTTTTAATATGAAATTTTTTTTTCTAGAAACAAACCAATCATATGGTGGCAGTCTGTAGTCTAACTCAGTTGCTGCCTTCCAGGAAGGTGCCTTCTGAAAATGCACTGATTGTTTGCGGAGCGCGGTTCTTATTTGGGCTGCAGCTTGCTGCTAAGAATTGCTAGTGCAGGTCTTTTGTCTTGCATAGGAAAGGAATTAAAAACACATGTTTAGAAACGGTGATAAGACCTACCCTGAATCTGCCACAAAAAATGTTCGAACCCAGGACAGACAGTGCTTCTTCTAAGCTTCAAACACTTTTTGCTTTGTATCTCCAGTGTAAAAGCTGATGAAAAATGGAGTGTCACAGAGAGAGATGACAAATAACCATGAATTTCAAAGCTTCAGGAAGGCCGTGGTAGTTACTGACGGGCTGGTCTCAGCTTCATACTGAGCTTTATGCTCAAATACATGAACACACTGTATTCCTCTAAAAATTCTTGGGCTGAATTATTAGTAACGTTGGTAGAAAGGAGAGCCAACCTTCCATCAAGTGCAGTCGTGCAGTCTGAAAAGGTTTGGGGTTTTTTTTTTTTTGTTTTGTTTTTTGCAATTGACAATTGGATTTGAGACTGTCAGAGAAGAGCAAGAGTGAGGTGCTCTGCAAATGGAGATGAGCTGGGGGACAGCAAGGCAGGCAGGGCAGTGGCCTCACACAAGGGTGCAGTCCCACAGTACCCAAACAGTGAAAGCAGAGCAGGGCAGGTTCAGTGACAGTAGATAGGGTCAAGCCAGGAGTCCAGTTCTCCAGACAAGTCTGTAGTGATGAGGCAGGTCCCGGGTCAAGGCAGGAAGTCAAATCTGCAGGTCAGATTCAATGAGGTGCATGGCCAGACACAGGCACACCTGTAATGTAGCTCAAGCAAGGACTAAGGGCTTGAACACACTCTGAGCTTAAGTGCAGCTCCCAAATGAAGGCAGGAGGCACCCACCACGGCTTCTCCCAACTCTTTCTCACACAGCATCGTCGCCACAGTCTGACCCAAGGTTACACAGTTGTGCCATGTCAGAATTGGTCCTGAGCACAGGCAGCCAAAGCAATGGGAGTGGAGGAAGAGAAAATTATACATTTTCCAATAAAATATTCATTTTTTCCCTTTTAATGAAAAGTCAAACAAGGCATAATGACTCTAATGGGAATTGTAGTTTGCATGCTTCCTATCTCTAACCTTTGGCCAGTTTCTCTTTGGCCAGTCATGAGGTCCCATTCCTCATGATTTGTCACTGACAGAGGCACCCATGCTGGCTCAGTGAGGGAGTGTGGCATGTTCTGGGAAAGTGTAGTCTAGAGACATTGAGCTTTGAGAGGAGGCACTGAGAGGAGAGGAGGGGCACAAGGCACTTAAACTACAGTGACTGGGAGACACTAGCAAAATTTCAGCATAAAAGCTTCCATTTTTACTTGAAATTTAGTAGCACATTCTGAGACAGCTTTCCATTCTTTCTGCACAATGTTGACATTTTCCACAAGGATAAAGAGACCTGAGATTTTAACAGTAGGATAGTTGCTCATCTTTAAGATGAGTTTCAAAAACAACAGGCCATTAGGCATTCAGTGTCCACAGTTAATTATTTGGGCCTGAGCACAGAGAGTTCATTTGTGCCCTTGCAAATCCTGTTGTCTACGGTCCAACTGAGTAAGGTGCTGTATAATTCTGACTGACACTTAATGATGCCAGTGTAAATTGTAGAAATTCAGCGTTCTTAAGAATGGATGTGTTAAGTAATAGAAGTGATTCATTGTTGTTGCATTGAAATAGCAATGTGATAGTGTAACTCGCCAAGATTCTCTGATTTAGTAAGGATGAAAAGCCTGTATTAAAAAATTAAATTAAAAATATTTACATGCCTGTATTTTAGGCTCCTATATCCACAATTAGTCACTTTAATTTTAAAAAAGACCTGATGTTAAGGAGGCAAATTTTGCTTTTACTGAGTCTTACTGGGTTTTGCAGATGCTGTGCTTTTCTGGAAATTTTCTTTAATGGGGAGATTTTCAAAGTCACAAAAAACAATTAAGCACCAGATTGTTTTCTTCTTATTATTAATGATCTTTTCAAGCTCTCCATTTAGGGATGGATTCTTGGGGTTAGAGTAGACTTAGAGATGGAGGAGTGGATTTCTCTCAAAAGCAGTTATGTAGAGTGTGTCTGAACAACTAGTTAAGACTCAGTACCTAAGTCATAGTTGGAATGGATACCACCTGGAATGACTAAATGTAAACTTGGGATCCTGACTCTTTTTGAGCATCTAAGTTTTAAAAGGTTGGGCAGGTAGATTAGGAGTTGGCCTAAGCATGCTTGACATGTAAATGTCAGAAATTATTATTAAARGATTCTGTTATGATTAAAAAGAAAAAAAATAGTTTTCACAGTGATGAAAACCAGAGCTGGAGGTCAGTGGGCTGATACCCTGAATAGAGTCAAGATTTTAACAGGTTCAGCACACAGTGCTGTACAAAGTCTGTTTCCTTTCATGCTTCAAGATATGCAAAACCAATTCCCACCACCTCCAGCAGGACATTATATTTGCAACAGTAGCATGCTGATATTTTTGTGTCAAATCAGCTTTTTTATCTGCTTTATTTTTCTCTAAAAAAACCCTGTAATCCTGTTTGTATTTTTCAGCTTAGTAGGAAATACACCTGGAAGTCATTCACTTATTATGATGACCAAAAGCATAATGCATTTTTCATATTCCATGTTCATTTCCTCTGCTATTCTTCAGTGCATTGATTTTTAGTATAATCTGTGTGTTAGGGAAGGCAGGGGGCTTCTACTATAGAGCATATCAGTAACTAGAGCACAAATGATTGCCTCAAGTTTAATTTTCTTTCATGGTGATGAGGCATTCAGCTGGAATGACTTCTCCCACACACCTTTTTTAAAGATCAGGTTTCCAGTGAATAGAGGTGGGTGGATATTCAGTTAGCTTCTAGCAATTCAGGTTTTTTATTTATATTTTAAATATAGAAAATTCTTATTTAGATGCTAGAAGCAAGATAATATTAGTGGCTTTTAAGGTCAGTTATTTTAGGGTAAAGAATCATTAAAAATGTTTGTACAGTGATATTTGCAGAGACCATAATTGAATATTTCTAATTAACATTTTGCTACAAAGGAAAGGTTTTATGTAACCTGAATGCAGTATGTTTACTTAGTTAAACCTATTTGATTGGTGGTGCTTCAATAAAGTTTCCACAGCACTTTCTACAATATTACTCAAAAAGTGTACCCTTCCATATTTCCGATTTTCACTGCATAGTACATTAAGGCATGAAGATAGCTTCTGTGAAGAATGGCCTAGTTTTATACAGTCACTGAATAGATGAGGTTGGAAGGGACCTATGGAGATCATCTAGTTAAACCCTCTGCTCAAAGCAGGGTCAACCAGAGCAGGTTGCTTGGGACCGTGTCCAGTCAGGTTTTGAGCATCTTCAAGGACAGGGACAACACAGTCTTTTCAGACAACCCATTCTAATGTTCAGTCATCCTTAGAGGAAAAGTTTTTTCTTATGTTTAAACGGAACTTCCTGTATTTTGATTTGTGCCCTTGCCCCTTGTCCTGTCACTGAGCGCCACTGAGTCTTGCTCCATTCTCACCCTCCCGTCAGATATTTATACACATTGATAAGATCCCCCCCGAGCCTTCTCTTCTCCAGGCTAAACAGACCTACCTCTCTCAGCCTCTCCTGCTATGATAGATGCTCCAGTCCCTTAATAATCTTAGTGACCCATCACTGGACTCTCTCCAGTGTGTCCACATCTCTCTTGTACTGGGGAGCCCAGCACTTGATGCAGCACTCCAGATGTGGCCTCACCAGGGCTGAGTAGAGGGGGAGGATCACCTCACTCAACTTGCTGGCAACGCTCTACCTAATGCCGCCCAGGATACCATTGGCCTTCTTTGCCACAAGGCCACACTGTTGGCCCATGATCAACTTGGTGTTCACCAGGACTCCCAGGTCCTTCTCTGCAGAGCTGCTTTTTAGCCAGATGGCCCCCAGTGTGTACTGATGCATGAGGTTATTCCTCCCCAGGTGCGGGACTTTGCATTTCTCTCTGTTGAACTTCATGAGATCCCTCTTGCCCATTTCTCCAGCCTGTAGAGGTCCCTTTGAATGGCAGCACAGCCCTCTGGTGTATCAGCCACTCCTGCCAGTTTTGTATCATCTGTGAACTTGCTGAGGGTGCACTCTGTCCCTTCATCCAGGTCATTAATGAAAGTCTTAGACAGTATTGTCCCCAGTATTGACCCCAGGGGTACACCACTATTGACTGGCCTGCAGTGGGACTTTGCCCCACTAACCACAATCCTCTGAGTCCAGGAGTTCAGCGAGTTTTCAGTCCACTTCACTGTCCATCTATCAAGCCAATACTCCATCATCTTGTCTATGAGAATGTTATGGAGAGACAGTGCTGAAAGTATTGCTAAAGTCAAGGTAAACAACACTGCTCCCCCCTCATCCACCAAACCAGTCATTTCATCACAGAAGGCTACCAAGTTGGTTAAGCATGATTTCCCCTTCATAAATCCATGCTGATTACTAACTTCATGTCCTTCACATGTCTAGAAATAGTATCTAGGATTAGTTACTCCATCATCTTTTTAGTGATCGAGGTGAGACTGACTGGCCTGTAGTTCCCTGGGTCCTCCTTCTTGTCCTCCTGAAAGATAGGAGTGAGATTTGCTTTCTTCTGGTCCCGATCACCATGACCTTTCAAAGCGAATCGAGAGTGGCCTTGCCAGCCAACTCCCTCAACACTGATGGGTGCATCCCATCAGGTGCCATGGACTCATGTACATCCAGGTTGTTTGAATGTACCCTAACCTGATCTTCCTCCACCGGGGGTAAGTTGTCTTTGCTCCAGACTTCCCACTGGTCTTAGGCTTGGGATTCTCGAGGGGTGTCTTACCAGAAGACTCATGCAAAGAAGGCTTTGAGTACCTCAGCTTTTTCCATGTCTTTTATCTCCAGCTTCCCTGCCTCATTTAGCAGTGGACTTGCATTTCCCTAGTCCTCCTTCTGCTGCTGATATACCTGTAGAAGCCCTTCTTGTTGCCCTTCATGTCAAAGCCCATATCCTTGGTGATTCCAGGCATGGGATCAGGACTGCTTTGAGGTGATGGAAAGCGGAAATATGCGAGAGTGCCAACTAAGATAGGAATCTCTCAAAGCTCTGTTTTTAGAATGACTTTTCATCTTTTATCCTCACAGATGAAAATTTTTACATATTGTAGAAACAGGAAATCTCATTCATTAGTGGCCAGAAACAAGAGATCTGCAAGTGCTAGCTCCTAACAGCATGTGTCCTAGACAGCGCCTGGGGCTTTCTCAAGTGCTGGCTGTCTTCTGAAGCCTGTTTAGGAAGAGTCACTCAGAATAAACAGCTCTGTTGTTATCCGAGATATTTACCTGAGATTTGGGAGAGGAACATTCAGCATGGACTGGGCCTCTCCCTCCAGGGACAGAAAAGGGATCTCCTCCGGGACTACCAGTTGAAAACTATGTGAGCGAGATTAGTTCTGTTGGTAGGAGCCTGAGAATAATTGTATTACAAGATGTGTGATACGGATTTCGTTAAGTAGTGAGAGTCTTTGTTTTGTAATTCAAATTTCTGCCAAGTGATGAGAAAATAGAAAGCAATAGTTGCACTGCGGGAGTTTGGGGATTAAAAAAACTGTGGTACTTGTAGCCTTCATTAGTATAACTTTAAGTATGTAGTAATGTGTTCTAGAGGATCCGAATTTTCTCAGGAAGTCAGCCATAATTTATGGACAACCATAGTCCTGCTGTGACATTTAGGAACTCAGCATACTGTGTTCCCACACACACTTGTAATGAGTAGTAGTAAAAGAAATGGGAGTGCTTCTCTGCATTGAAATGAGTAATCACCCTGTGATATTTTCTTCTTTAAATATGCAAGTAAGTGTAGCAGTTGTGTAAGTAAAGCAAGCACAGTGCCTGTTTGTGAGCATGTGCTATAGGGCAGTAAAGGGACCCTCCCTTCCACTGACCTTCTGTGTCCTTTGGGTCAGGCCAGCTGATGTTCATGCCTTCCTCAAAGTCAGTTTTTTGCCACTTTTCCACATACAGCTCTGTCCTTGAACATGGAAGGGTGAATGAAACATATGGGGTCATGGAAAATAAGTCTGAAGAAGGGACTTTGAAAAGTCACCTGTTCCATTACTAAGAGATGTATGTCCATTTGTTTGCACCAGAAACTTCAGCTAATGGAAATTCCATGGCCTTTTCAGGTGATGTGTTCCAGATCACTGAATATAATATTAGTTTCTTAGGAACAATCCACTGTCATTATGACTTTGAACCAGAAACTATACATGTATGTATTATATGTATATGCRTATCTAATTATGAGGAGGGGAGGAAAGGCCTAAGTGTAAACTGGAATCCTGAAATGATGGGGAAGGAAAGGGGAAAGGAAGGGAAAGGAAAGGAAGGGATGGAAGGGAAAAGAAAGAAGGAGAAAGAAGGAAAGGAAGGTAAAGAAAAGTCAAGAAAGAAAAGGAAGGAAGAGCAGGCAAAGAAAAGGCAGGAAAAGGAAGGGGAAGAAAAGGCAGGAAAAGGCAAAGAAAAGGCAGGAAAGAAAAGGAAAGAATGGAAAGCAAAAAAAGGCAGGAAAGAAGAGGAAGGAATGGAAGGGAATGAGATGGAAAGGAATGGAACTGAAAGGAAAGGAAGGCGGGAAAGGAAAGGAAGGTGAAGGAAGACAGGAGAGGAATGAAATGAGTTGTGGCTTTTATATCCGGAGATGAGCACAACTGCTTGCTTTCCTCCATTCTATGCTACACTGCACAAAYAGTACCTTCCATACAATTGTAGCCCTAATTTTTGCATGGTTTTGAAGATTATAGCACAGGACTGCACAGAGTAATTGGCAGTGTTGTCTGGCATCTTTCCTGACCCGTGACTCTCCCCAGCCTCCTGAGCAGTCTCCTGTTGTATGCTGCTTGTGGATTCCTGGCTTCGGGCAGATCCCCTGCGACCTGCAGAGCTTCTTTTCCCTGAGCTCTGCCCTTCCTGTCACTATGGGAGAGGAACCACCTGGAGCATAGTTCCTTTGGCTTGTTTAGGCATATATACACATATCCAAGTGCCAGCACAATTTCAATTAATTCTTAACATATTTGGCAAAAGGAGAAATGACTAAAAAATACATCACATTGTTTCTTTTTGAAGTTGGAATGAATTTCAGGTGAGCATATTTTAAAAAAGAACCAAAAAAAMCCCCGAGCTTTTTATTCATTTGTGGTCAATATGGCAATGAATGCTCTTAGAGCATGTGTTCTAAGTACATACTGTCTGTCATTCACACATGCATTAATTTCATTTGAGCACTAGCATTATTTAATTAATACGAAGCCGTCTTTTTCCACAGAAAATCAATAGCGAAATGGTTTTATAGTTAAGAGTCTCTCGGAGACCCAGATGCTTTACATTCATTCCAGAAAATGTCATTCTTAAGCTGACTAATGGCTTGAGCACAAAAAAGAAGCAAGCTCCATAGGACATGGCTTGTGCAACCAGGCTCTGCTCTACAATATGGTTTCATTGTTAATTGTTTGCATTTTGTTCCATCTTATGTAAGCTTTATCACAGAGGAGGGTTTCTCAAATGGATTAATTTTCCAGTAAACATTGATGGAGAGGCAAAACACTGGGCGAAGATGTACTAATTACTGGTATGTGTTGTCATATTTTACAGAAATTGATGCTAAAATCTTTATAAGTACTGTAGCATGTCCAATGTGCAGCTTACCATGCAAAATATAAATATCATATTTGTAGCCTACTTCTGTCAGCAGTGCATGTTTGTGCCTATGAAAGAAGGTTAGACTTAAATCTGCCATGCAAAGGGCAACACCTTACTGAGTTGATATGAGATCAAATGGCATGTAGTATCATTATCCTGTCTTATCCTACAGATGTTGGTCATTTAAACATCTAGTTCTCTGACCTCTCTATGTCTGCAGTATGGCTGTATTTTGTATGAAGAATGACATGTTTCCTTCTCACTGTTTTATGTTTTCTTGTTTTTTTAACTGGCTGTAAAATCATATAGTGAGATCTTGTTGTCATAGGGTAGTGCAACCTAAATACAGTATAAGAAACTGTCAAGTGAAATGCAATCAAAATATGCTGCAAATCTGTTTTGCCTAAGGAGTATGTTACATTACTGGAGATGTAAGTAGTCTTAAGAACTTCTATTAAATGTGCTGGGAAGGGAATATTATCAAAATATGTGTTATCAGCATATCAGCTGGTTTTTCTGTTCCTCAAAGCTGCTCTTGAGCATTGCTGAAGGGAGGAGGTGTTTCCATGTCAGAGGTCATTTTTCTGGAGCTGGCACTCAAAAAAGACCAATTGCGTGACAGTCTTAGCTGGACTGATACTGTTACATAACATCAGAAGTATTAGGAACATAAATGCAGTTTCCATTTCTTTCTTCCTAGTAGAAATACTGGGGAGGACATTGCGTTTATGGGATCTATAGAGAAAATGCAATAATAGTTGAAATGCCAAAATCAGTCTCATTTTTTTTTTTCCTAAAGTTAAACATGCCATTGGCAAAATGAACTCCAAGGTGTCTTGTTCAAAAAATTAGCTCAGAATAATATCTGCAAACTATTTTGCTATTTATAGTCAACCGGAATTAAATAGTGTTTGTTTCTAGAGATATTTTTACCTTGGTTATCACTTTCATTGAACATGTATATGATTTTAATATAGTTTTTGTGTGGTTGGTGGGACACTTTTTGATCTTTGGAAAAAAAAAAAAAAGAAGAAGAAGAGACTAATCTTTATTGCAGCCATGACTCCTGGAGCATCCCTGCTTGGAAGTGTGCTGGTTTTCTGATTTCTGACTCAGAACCCCCCCAAAAAAGGCGGAAGCATTGGGGATAGCTCAACATATGCAAATGCAAGTTAGGATAAGGGTTCAGCTTAACAGGAGTCTCCCTAATGTTTAAAAACAGGCTTAAGGGTTGAACACAGTAATTTGCAGAAGGAGGCAAGCTCCTTCCTGCCTGCATTCTCACAGAGGAGAATGTGAACCAGCTGTGACCGATGAGGCTGGGTATGTTTGTACAGAGATGATTTGTGTCCAGACAGTTTGGGGTATAGGTAAAGTGAGCTTGGCTTTGCTACAAAAGACCTTTTAGACCTGGAAGTCAAGTCTTGACCCTCATTTTTGTCATCAGAAAAATTCCACTTCTGTTGAATGGATTTGTAATCTTCTCCATTAGGAAAATGTTTAAAGATGTGTGTGCAACAATACAGGCATTCTTAAAAAATACACTTATATATATATAAACTCATAAGTATTAGAATATTTGATTTTTTTCATATTTCAACACTTTTCAAAAGGTGTATACACATAGTTTGACTGAAGCATCATTACCATTTGTTTTAGGGTCTTATAGCACTCAAGCTTATATGAGAGTATGTCCACGGACAGCAAGAGAATGCCAGAGTGATTGAACTAGTTAAGCTAGCAAATGAGGCCTCTGTGAAATACGAGCATTGCAATCTTTCTTTGTCCAAGTGACAAACAGTAGGACTGATGGGAAAGAAGACTGACTGAAACAATCTCTTGGGTCTTCTCTGTACTCTGTGCCTGAAAAGGGGGCAATAAAACTGGCGTAACCAGTGCTGCTTCCTTTCTAATTATAATTTGTGCTCCTTCTGTAACTGTTAAAATTTTTTGCCCCTTGTCATCATTCTAACGTTATTGATTACGGTTAATTCAGCTTATCTAACTTTTGGTATCTTGGGGTTTGGTATCCTGGTCTGAGGTGCTTCTCTAGATTCCTGTTCTGGTCAGTGGAGACAGAGGCAGGCGCTTTCACAGACTGAGACGTTTTATCTGGTAGTTGTTACATCTTCTTAGGTGGTCAGTAGTCTGGAAGATATTTTGTGGGTTAGGAGCATATAATCAAAGTATGTATGTTGTGGGAAATTAATTGTGGATGGAATATTGTCTAAAAGTATAGAGCTTTACTTGGTATGTGCCTTTCTAACCCATGGTCTGTACAACAGAAGGTAAGGACTTTCAGCAATAGATACTACCAAGGCTAAAAGGACATGGCATAAATGTGATGTGCTGTATGGCAAATGTTAATCTTCTTTTACTTCCCCTCCTTTCTCCACAAAGCTGTATTGCTTTCATATACCTAAAACTAAGAATAGTCTGTTTCATGAATTAGGCAGTGGGATTTTTCATTAATCTCTAGTGTATTTTGGAATCTTAAAGAATTTGCAATCTTTTGCAGTCTTTACAATCTTAAAGAATTTGTTCAAAAGAGAAGCAGAACCAATGAAATTATATTTCTGAATTTTTCATGATCATTTCTGCAGTTCTTGTCTGCCAAGACACACCACAGAATACAAGACTGATTATAACATGCTATCCTTTTGCTGTTAGGTCAGTATTCTAATTCTGAGCTTGTTTGCGTCACTGAGAGCATCAGTTAATTTCCTAGGAGGAAAGCCTCTGACATACTCAGAAATAGTTTACTCGGCAAAAAAAAGCATCCATACAACAAAGCTTATTCATTACTCTGAGAATGTAATTTAACCATACTGAGTGGTCTACGTGGGTTAAAGCATATCTTCCAGATCAGTAAATTAAGATGATTCTGTAGGTGAATGTGTACGCTATACATACATGTATGCTATGCTTCTTAGCTGATGCAAGTTTACTGAAATTGTGTCAAGCAAGTATTCAGCAAGCTATAACAAATCACTGCCTTCTACATTTAAACAGCTTGCACCGACCAGAGGAGGTTATCTGCCGGGAGGAGAAGCAGTGAAGGATTGCTCTGGAGAGTATTTTGCTCACATTAGAATTAAACTGCACTTAGGAACTGTGTAGGAGTGGGCATCTTTGTAATTCATTTTATGCTACAATTATTACAGTTCTTAACCCTTTAGTGGATGGGACTTTAAGATGTGGAAATAAGAGAAAAGGGGATTGCAGGGGATTCTAGCCTCTGTTTGTTAATACTTAGTACTATTTCTGTTCTGTTTTTTTTTTTTTTTTTTCCCCAGTTACAAGAAAACACACGAGACCCTGAGCCATGCAGGACAGAAGGCCACAGCAGCTATCAGCAACGTAGGAACTGCTATCAGCAAGAAGTTTGGAGATATGAGGTATAGGGATCTGCTGCTTCTTTTGTCTTATTTTGAGGAGGAAAAGGATAACAAGTCTATCACTTTTCTTTTCCTTCTACACTAGTGTTTTAAAGTTTCAACTAGTGCTCATAATTGTAGTATTATATTCACAGTTCCAGTTGAAAGGAAAGGGCGACTGTGAATAAAAATATAATTCTTGTTTCAGTCCCAGATAAAAAAAAAAAAAAAGACAACTTGGAAATCCCCTTTGGAGTAACTTTGCAAGTCCAGGAAAGTGTACAAATAAAATGGAAGAAAAAAATGCAGTTAAATCTTTATTAACCTAATTTTATTCATAAATGAGTTTTGGAGAAAACATTATCTAAAGAAAACAAGCCTGCCTGGAGCTCTTCTTGGAAAGATAAATCAAAAAGGATTTTTTATCAGCTTTTTCAATTTGTACAAAGGATAAAATAAAAATAGTACCACATCCTGAAGTTAGGTTTTATTACTTAGCAAAATGTTACTGCCTTTTCTCCTCTTACTTGGTCTGTTTCCCATCATCTGCATACTTTGTGTATTTGTTTCTAGATGTTTTGAAGTTTTAATATTTTACCTATCTGAAAGGCTTTTGCCTCTTGCCCTTGGCTTTCACTCTGCTGGTCCAAGCCTACTAAGATAGAAGACAAAGTTTGTTTTACAGCTGTGTTTATAAAAAAAATAGATATGATGAAAATAATAGGAGTTGAGGGCTTGGGGGAAAATTGTTATTTACTTGTGTGACTTAAATGCCAGACTTTATATGTTAATGTATCTTTAAAATGTTGATCTTAGAGGTCCTCAAAATGAGAGGGTAAATGAAGAAATTGTTCATCATAATAAGCTAGCACTTCWGCTTTCAAGTTGATAGTAGGAGTACAAATTTATTTTCAGGTGTTTTAGGGAGTTGATTTTTTTATGATGAAATAAATGGATATGGACAACATATTGTTTGAACTGCAGAATTAGGGTCTCATTTATTAGAGATATCAGCATATACTCACTTTTTTGTAATTTTGTAGTGCAAGAAGTAACTGTATCCTAAGAACTATGTGAATTCATTTCACAGTATTTCAAATATAGTTATGTTGTTGCTGCACATGGTTGAAGCATAATTCTTTACAACTAACTTATTTTTCCACTTTTTTATTTTTAATCTGAATTTTTAGAAATCTTTATAGAGTCCCTCCTTCATACCTACCTTTTACATACAGCTAAATAAACCCTCTATAGAAATACCACAGCTGTTCTTCTAAGTGAAACTATGAAAGAAAAATCTGCTTTACAATGACTCTTTCACTTTTCAATTTAAAGTGGAATTCTAGTGAGTGACTTAAAACCAGGATAAGCTAAGAACTGTTTGACTCAATACAGTTAAACATCCATAGGTAGTATATGCCTAGAAAAGGGTATAACAAGGAAGCATGCAGTTGTATTTTCTTGGGCACATTCTTCATACTTTCAGCAATCTGTCAGCTGAGAACTTTCTAAAACAGGGGTGACACCTTTCATTTAAAAGTCTTTGATGGATTCTTCTTCATGAATTTATCAGGTTTTTTTCAACTTATACAAGTTTTTGGCATTCATAACACCTCATGACCCCCCAGATTAGCAGATAGTTTTGTGGTGAAGRAGTTGGTGTGATTTATTTATTTATTAATTTTCTGTTCTGAATTTCTACCTTGTCTACCTTCCTTCGATGCCTTCTCTTTCTTCTATTGGGAGAAACAGTGAACTTACTTCTCTCTACTTACTCCTCTCCTTCAAGTCACTTATGATTTCCTGTAGTTTTATTGCATTGTCCTTCAGTTACCTCTTTTCCAGGCCAAGGCTCCAGTCTGTTTAGTTGCTTATCATACCAAAGCTGTTTCCTACCTTTTTTTATTCTTATTATTGTTCTCTGCACTCCTAATAGTACCATATATTTTTGAGAAATGCATGATGAGGTGTGCATACAGCATGTGGCACAAACATATTTTCTGTTTTATCTTCTGTTCTTTTCTTAACACCTCTTCATGTAACCAAGGCAAGCCCACTGCTTAGTGGACAGGTCCTGTTGGTGCTTCTCTGCTCTGGATCCCAGAGCTATGGTCACAGAATTGTTGTGTAAATACCTTGGATGCTGGTTCTTGATCATAGGAGGAGGACTCTGACCATTTGGTACTTCCCAGGTCCTGTTACGTGGGCTTTGCATAGGGTTTGAGATTAACTGCAAAGGAAGAAATGTCTTTGCTGTAATATAGTCCATCCTGTAATACTTAACATGACTGCTAACCAATTCCTTCATCCTACCTATCAGTCCCCTCCCTGCCATGATCATCATGCTTCTGACTAGCACTTGGAAAGCAGCTGGACAGTATTTGTCCCATTAGCCCTTTAGCCAAGGGCTGAAAGCAGAGGCTAAATCCATAAGCATTTTGATTAATCAAGAAGTGTGATTATAGTAGCTTTTTGGGGCCAAATTGATTGCCTGGTTGGGAATTTTTCAAGAAAATACAAACTTACCAGCACTGCTGTTTTTTGTGGAAACATACTGATTTTAATTAAGTGTTCMGTAAGGAGAGTTTTCTTGGCAATGAAGAAGCAAGCAGCATAGCTAGTATCCCATAGTTACATAAAGCATGGTATGAATCGGGTCTTCTGCATCTGCTAACATCCCAAATCTAGAGTAATAGTCAGTATGCTTAACTCAACAGCAAGGTTGACCTAAGATCTTGGCTCAGCTTGGGCAGGTGCAGCTCTATGTTGGGTTACACTGTAAACCTTATTACTTAAATGACCTAGGTTAAAAATCTCCCCCACTCCCACTCTAATGCCAGCTGTGTTTGGGGGACTGAGTGTTGCAACCTTCTAACTCATTTTGTAGGTAAATAATCCTTAGTATTTTACATCTTCTGAATTTTGTACTATTACTAATTAGTGCTCATAACATATCTTTACAGTTGTGATGCATTTTATTTAATATTATCATGTTACTAGAAATATCAGAAACGCATTTAAAACTGGTAAACCCATACTTTTGCTTTGGGATACAAGCCAAGCACTAGTAATACACTTAAGATAATAGTTTCCTCATGAACAGCTCTTGCGATTAATAGCATGAAATCAGTTGTGTTTTTTATTTTTGTTTTTTTGTACATCACCTCTGTTAACATGTTCTGACATGTCCTTTTTATGGAAAGGGAAGGCAAAGGGGAAGAAGGGAGTCCTAGGTCACTCATAGGAGAGTAATATGGGTCCCAGTTACTCAGATGTGGAGGACAGAGTCTGAGATTTCTGAAAGAAAAACAAGTGTGATTCTCTTCCCCTTCTCCCTTTAGAGCACCACTATATGAATGAAGGGGAAGACTGATAATGAACGGATGGAACAGAGCAGGATGGAAAGGGCTGGGTTTTGGGGACAGAGCAAGTCAGGACAACAGGAGCATCAGGAGGCAGCCCTGGAGAAATAAGAGAGTGGACTGGGACAGTTTTAGAGGGTTGAGATAGGTGAGCTCAAGCTGAAAGCCCATTTGGGCATGTTCTTCTCTAGAGTCAGGCTGAATCCAAGATCCCTGAGTCCTACCACTCCCCTGCTGGCCACAGATAGTGATGGCAACATATCTCTTGTCATGTAGAGCAGAGAGCTGACGCGGAGTTGGGGGCCTTTACCCTTTGCTCTTTTACGTACTGGCAAAGTTTGGATCTTTTTGCGGGGTACTGCTGGATTATTCCACAACTGCCTATGTGGATCTTACAGCTTCAGTCATGCTGATGACTCCTCTAGAAAAGTTGTGATACCAAGTGGAGGATTTCTGATATTTCAGTTTTAAAAATCGGTTTTGAAAATCAAGGAAACTACTTGCACTACACTACTACATACATGCTACTGCACACACTACTACTACTGCTACACAARAAAAAACAGTTAAAGGTCATTAAGCTAATAAAGGCTTAACTCATTTAAATATAAACATCTCGTTGGAATTTTTTAAAAGCAGGTTAGACAGATGTCTGTTGGAGATGGCTCAGGCATAATTAATCTGTTCTAGTGCTGTGGAAATGTATTTTTGATGTGCCTTCCACTCCTGCATTTCTGTGCTTTCCATGATCTAGGGATGTTCTGAGCGTTCACAGCTGTTGCTGAAGTCACTGCTGAATTCCTTGAAAAATCATAGCTGTCAGATATCCAAAACTCCCATTCTTAAACTTCTGTGTCTCTCTGATACCCTCTATAAAGGGAAATAATGATATTGTCTTGTTTCAGAATTGAATTTCATAAGCATTTCTTCTGATGACAGGTGAGGTAGTTGCTTTCTCTTATTTCTACTGGCACTTGCACCTTCAATTGTGCTGGTTTGTAGAGCTCTGCAGTAACACAAATTCCCAATCTTGCTTACCATACGGCTCTGCGAATGTCAGTGCTAGCATGGAGTAAGGGATGCCTGGTACTGGGAGTCAGCTGGTAGTAAAAGGAGGCTAAAACCAGCAACGGTATTACTGTAAGCTGGTCTAAACAGAAATGTGTTGTGAAGATAATCTATGTTTGCGAAGCACCTACATGTATAATGATGAGCCCCATATAATAGACCCTGAAAAAATCAGTAATTTTTTTTCAGAATAGGGTATAAATATTGTGCAGTAAATAATGCATCACACCACACATCAAAAAACTATGTGAAAAATTGAAGAGATGTTCATTAAGTGTGCACCATCTATCTGTTTCGCTTCATTAGGCAGGTGTTCCCTTGAAGAAGAGGTCTGTAATTAAAGACTACATCAATAATACGCAGATGGAGGAGGGGCTGTCTCCATCATCATTTCTTGACTTTGGAACCTTAATGACATCCTTTGGGTATTGTATATCAGCTCTCAATTCTATTGCCTTCTTGTGAGCTGAAAAACAGTGTCAAAGCGTTGAAAATAATATTTTCAACAGAAAACAGTTTTTTAGAAAATGTCATTTTAGGAATTAAAAGGCTCTTATTTTTTTCCATACCCTCCTGAACTGAGAGATGATAAAAAATCCAGAGGGGGAAAAAGACACTTGCTGCTGATCTGAATTTTCAGTTGGCTGATACTTCCTCTTCAGTGAGGTTAAGGTGCAATTTTGGGAGAGAAATCAGTTAGCATTGATCAAACATGATCTAATGAAGAGGACACAAAGTTTAGCAGACAAAAATTCTGTTCTTTGTTGCACAGATAATATGAGATTAACTCTGTGTAGTGTGTGTAAAAATTATTAAAGTGTGTAAGGAGTGTGTAAGAAGGAGTGTGTAAAAGTTATGAAAAGTTATATTTTTGCCTTGAAGGAATCTCAACTGATCCACGTGCTAGTGTGAATTCTGGTGTCAAAATTTGAATACAAATGATTTTTTTTTTCTCCTTTGGCATGTTACAGATATGTATGTATATTTTTTGCTGTATTTTCTTAATACTCTTAACTCTTACTTTTCTTTCTTTTTGCGGCTACCATAGATCACATTCAATTGGGTAAGACACATTGCTCTTCTTAAATAGTGCTCTTAAATACTGCCTTTATACTTGACAGGGTTTGTTTTATGGAATGTAACACTGTAACCTCTTGCATTTTGGCATTGTATGTAAGATAAAAATATGTTCTACTTAAACTGTAATGTCTCATTTCTACTGCATGGTGATTCTAACGAGGAAAGGACTGGAGTAAGTGGCTAGAGTGTTTGCCTTGCTCTTGAGTGGATTAGTCTCAAATTCAAATAATGAATGCATTCAAAAGAAGTTTCTCTTGGGAAAACCTATTTATATGTAATCTGTTCTCTCAGCCATCTCCTGTCTAGAGGTTGGAACATAAACAGCACTTAGTAAAAATTCTGTTCAGTGAGCAGACTTTTATAAAGGTCACATAAAGAATTTAATTCCTACCTCTTCAATAAAGTAGAAGTATAGCAGTCATGAAGCATACAGGGTGACTCTGTAAAAGTCTTGAGTCTTACAGAGATCTCTGAAGGTAGGACAAGTTCTTACRATGATTAAAAAGGGGTTCTTTAACCTCTCTAGAGCTTGAGCTTACTAATGCTGTAAAACATTTCAATATATGATGAAAAATATGGTGATGATAAAGTAATCTTATGTGTACTGAAAGATTCTATAAGCTGTCTGACTTTTAGTCAGTTCACCTAGCAAAGGGGCTGAACAGCCCTGAATCCTCAGCAGTCTGGCCTTGTAGCATCCTTAATGCACAGGGTGGTTCAAGAAAGTTGTTCTGCTCAGCTAAATGTTGTCCTAACATGAACTCTTACTTCACTGAAAAAAACTTCAAAATGTGGCCTGAGTTGACTTCCTATCTCACTCCGACATCAAACAAAACTGTAAAACCTAGCAATCCTTTGGCATGAAGGATCTCTGTTCTCTACCTGTGCACTGAACCCGTGAGGTCTTTCACCATTGCAGCGCAAGTGTCCTGAAGCCTAAAACATTAAGTAAGCTTTTTCTAATAGAACAATTTTGGATGCTGCTGTTACTGTTGCTATAGCTTGTATCTTCTCCCCTTTAAAGAAAATAAAAAGATGAACTCAGTAAAATATGCACTCAGTAGTCAGATTGTCTGTCTCATGTCATCCCTCAGCTGTCTGAATTTAATTTGGCACAATGTAATCTTATTTAGAGCTTCATATCTGGTATGTTTTGCTATTAGAAGAGGAGCAGCCTATGCTGAATTACTCTAAAACTCTTTATTTTCTGCCTGTCATGTGTTACAAGACTAGCATGGCAAGCATGCTTGTTTCATTTAACTAGGATTGTTAAAGATCTGCACTTGTGAATGTTTGGACTTGTCTTTCCTAAATCTTAAAAACAGTACACTAATTGAACGCAAAAACCTTGTATTGTGTTTGGTGTCACTTGTCTATCTCAGCTTAGCAGAAGCCTTAAGGTATACACACACAGAAAACAGTTCATCTAAGACTGATCTGACCCACCTTCTTGCCAGCCAGCTTTTTTTTTTTTTTCCTATTTCTAATTTTTGTTTTTGGAAAAGAATGGCTTCTTTGTATGTACGGAAACAGTACCTCTCTGAATTTGTATAAGGAGACTGATAGTTTGGAACAAACACATGCTATTTATATGAGTGTTTTCATATTTTAATGCTATAAACATATTTTGCTTGATGGCAGCCAAATATTAGTGTCCCTTCAAGTAAAGCTCCTACTGTTTTTAATCAGACCAGGCTGAAGCTGTCTGTCAACACTGAAAGTAGCCATTCACGAGCTTTTGAAACACTACATATTCTTGCAGTGTGCAATTTACTCAAATGTAAATGTAGTTACGGACACTACTTATATTTCAAATAAGTAAGGGAACATATTCAAAATAGGTGTGATGCTTCTCAGCAATAGGGAATATGAAATGTTATGATAGCAGAGTTGTCTTTGGCTGAAGTGGGAGAAGGTAGCTAATATGAGCCAAGAGGATAGGGTGGAGGATATCTGTTGGATTAAAGATGAGCAAGAGGATTTGTAGGTCTCTGAGCGATGCAGAGACTCCACCCTCTGCCAGTCAGCCCTCCCATACCTGTGCTGCTGGGAAGTCTGAGGAGGGAAGAAAAGAGTGTGAGAGCTGGAGAGAGCTTTGGAGARCAGAGCTTTCTACACTTGGTAGTGTTGAGGTTTGAAGGAAGGAGTGAAATGTCCAAAAGAGATGGGAACAGGAACTACTGCAGCCATGAGTGTTGCCTCTCTGTTGAGGAAACCTCTTGTTTAGATAGCCTGTTGCCCAGGGGGCTATGCAAACAGGGGCAGGGCCTGACTGTTTGGACTGGATGCATTGTGCATGCAAAAAAAAGCAGGCAGTTGCCTTCTTTACCAGCTTCTTTTGGTTGCCTTTAACCAACTTTGTTTATGTTCACAAACCTGAGGTGTATTGTCCTCACCTAAGCCAGAGCTTATCATCTGTGAGTGAGGAACGTGAAGGTAGCTCTCTGTTCCTCTGTCACATGTTGCACATCTCTGTAGATAGCAAGGGTCTGAGTCCTTTAAATAGGTATTAGCAGGAACTGTGTTGCATGGTTCCTTTGAGCCCTATGCAGTCTCGGATCACTTGACATGAGAGTGTAGTGGCAAGAACTTCAGTACTGAAAGTGAGCTGGAATTCCCAGGTGAGTTTGACAAGCTCTCTCCATTGGGAGCAGAGTTCCAGCACTCTAGGTTTTGGGGGGGTTTTTTAGTTACTCTTAAAAAATAAAAAATTATATGTAACAACCATGTTGCACTCTGGGTTTTACACCTTTTTTTCCTTCTCTTTTGCTTTCATTCCACAGTTACTCTATTCGCCATTCCATAAGCATGCCTGCGATGAGGTAATATGCTACCCATATTGTATTTGCTATGCTGAAGTTCAACGGTGTAGTGAGGGGCAGTTTTCATTCTTTGAATCTGATCCTTCACTTTTTACTCAGATGAATAGTCCTACTTCAATCAATTAAGGTTATTTATGTAAATAAGGGCTGCAGGACTGGCGATCTGTATTTTTTTTCTTTTAATTTGTATTAACTGTTTACATCTTGTGCAAGCCTTTGAGTAATTGTAGCTGTTCTGAGATGCATTTGGATAGGTGAATGTTAACAGATTTTTATTACTGAATCTGAAATTTCATTGTTTTGCTGCCTTTGGATCATGCTCGTATGCAGGGATTTTATATGAGCGTTTTCATATTTTAATGGCTATAATCATGCTTTGCTTGACTGCAGCTAAATATTGGTGCCTTTTCAAGTAAAGCTCCAACTGTTTTCAGTAAAATTAGGCTCCAGCTTCCCCTCTCCCACCCCCAGGCTCTAAATATATGAATATCCTCACTCCCTGCCAAGCATATGGGGAAAACAAATCTCGTAACTAAATGACAGAGACCAATTCATTCAACTTCAGCAGGTGGATAGTTTAAGGAAAGCGTCTGCAAGTGTGACCTATGGGACAAATTCATTTTTTCTCTCCTTTTGACCCCTTCTTGCCCTGTGAAAAGTCTGTCATTTATTTAACAGAAACCAAAAATAAATCTGTATTATTTTTCCAAATGGCTTCTGCTTGCCCTTAAGGACAGTTTAACTGATCTGATGAGGGATATGATGTAAATATATTTGCAGAAGCAGAGGCTGTCATGATGCTCCTGGTAAGTTGCCAGTAAGTGCACAGGCGATGAACTGGCACCCTTAAGTTTAGCAGCCATTGACTTCCTTGCTTTTTGAAGTGAAACACCTCCTGCATGTGCTGGCCTTTCCCCACTGATGGTACAGGGAGCATGGGCACCTGCCAGGGTAAGGCCTTCTGCCCCCAGTCTCCCACTTGTTCAGGAGTGCCCTCTCTTGTGGCTAAAGATCACTGTTACCTTTTATTCCATATAGGAACAAATGGAGATAGTGTTGTCAGTATCTGATCCTGTTGACCGTGCTGATAGGAGGTACCTTATGCTTTCAGTGATAGCAGTTTCTACAGTCTCTTAATGGATGTATCACAATAGATAGTGGAGGAAAAGCCTAAGAACTAAACACTTCATTGAGTAACTGCTTCATTATACTAGACTGAACTTAGGGGGATCCTGCCACCTCTTTGCTTCTTTTGGTAAAGTAAGTACAAGAGGAGCATGTTGGACAGCAGTTCATGAGGTACAGACTCTTCATTTCTAACGAAACACAAAGTGTGCTGTGATCGAGCTCTCAGCTGTCAAGCAAGAAGCAGAGGACTGGAGGAAGGGAGTATTAAACTGCAGCCTCCCTTTACCCACTCTAGATTTGCCCAAGTCTGCCTGTGCTGGCTGAACTGCTGTGGGGGGAGAAAAGCTTTTGTACTCATCCCAGCTTGTCTGCTTCTAGCATGTCTTCTGGCACGGGATGGGGATTATCAGCAGCAGGGAAGCAGCTGGAAGCCATGGGCAGAGCAGGGGAGAGGCATCCATCTAAGCAGCTAAAGGGTGTCTTATGCAATTTTCTGTGGGGGATCCATACTCTCACTTAAAACAGCGCATATGCCTCATGTTCATAATATTAAGCCACAGGTGTTTGTTGTGGTCAATATATTCAGTTGGCAGGAAGAAATGTTAAAAATTGAATGCATTTAAAAGTAGAGAAAAGCTGTGTTTCAAATTTTGGAGAAAAAAAAGAATGAGGTTGTCAGGCAAGCCAGGAAACTGAATATGTGGCTTGTTTTAAGAAAGAAAATCACACCTTTTGCTCATTTTTTTTCCCTTAAGATATGTTCAACTCACAGCTCTCCAAAAACAAAATGTTGTGTTCCATTCCATGAGGAGTGAAAGGCAGAACAAAGCTTAGCTCTGTTAGAGAGACACCCCTGGGACACAATTTTCCTAAAGTCTTTGTCTTTGAAAACAACAAGGAACACTTAATGTCACAAAATCGTGGAGTGGGGTCAGGATTCCTCAAAGGCATTTGAGACCCACTTCCCCTGTAGTTCAAATCTCTTTGCCCCAGGCCTCTAGGACATTTAAGGTTAAACCAACATCTCTTTAATTATTTAGATTATTACCTTGCTCACCAGCTGAAAAAAATGTTAATTTCACTATGGCAACAACACAAATGGATAAAACATAGAAATGCAGCACTAAGGCCAGCATTCTCTGGTTGTTCATTCAGAGAACAGAGTAAATGTATCAGAGGATAAGCAGACAAGTCACTGTTCATTTTCAATTACTAGGCACATTCTGCTTTTGCAAATTTGTACCAAAAACAATACTCATCTGGTTACTGTAATTGGATTTGACTGACAGTAGCACAAGTAACTGCTCATACCCTGTTAGTCTATAGCCCTGTGCTGTCAGCCAGCTGTCATTGTGTCCTAGCATTGTTGCCTGGTAAAAATTGATCAAACTGTGATACACAATTAAGCTTTGAACTGACTGTCCTCCTTCCTCCCTTTAACTTTCTTTTGTTTTTTCTCCTAGGAATTCTCCAACTTTCAAATCATTTGAGGAAAAGGTTGAGACCACCGTCACAAACCTTAAGGTAAAGATTAGGGGCTGAATACATGGCTGTGCTTGTTAAAGTGTAATAGCTTAGCCATTGCTACCATCTGTACAGGAGACAACTTGAATTTGCTGTTCCATCAAGAATTTTCATGGAACTGCAAGTGCACAGGCAGAAAGTGAAGGCAATATGCAGAGAAATGGTCTTTCTGTGCTTCTCAGTTACCAAGTAATGACTTGTGTTGTCTACCAAAGTAAACAGTCTCAAAAATGCTGAAAAAGTGGCCACACTAAAATGGAAAATAGGGACATTTCAGAAAGTGTGACCATGGCTGACTGTGGTGTGCAAAGCAGAGCCATGTGGAGATACAAGGTCTGATTTCAAAAGTAGTGTGGTCTTATGAGCTTTGTGCCCTGCCAGACTGACACAGCTGCATATTTACAGGGTGAACCTGAGTCCCTGAGCAGTGCCCACCAAGTGCTGCTTCCTCAACTGGTGGGAGCTGTCATGTAACTCTGGCTTAATTCACACTACTTGTGTGGCTCTTAGCACTGAACTATTCTTTCCTTAATGCAGGTGTCCGTTTCCTATCTAATTTCATTATTTTGTCTGGATTTAAGATTACAAAACCATATTGAAGTCTTTGCTGAAGGAGGAGAAGATCCAACAGCAATCACACTAACTCAAGATTAAAATACCTGTATCAGTTATTGCTAATAGAACTTGTTAAGGCTCTTATTTAGCAGGACAGAGTATGGCAAATTGCAGTGAGCTAATATTTGCAGCATGGTAAGGCACATTGAAGGGGGAACAAAAAGGTCTGTCTCCTAACGGTTCTTACTCATCGCATAAAGCCCCATAAAATGCCCATAAAATGGCATTTTACTTTAATGCTGTAGAAAGATTCCACTGCATTCCAAATGCAATTCGTGTTAGTGCTGACAAGGGCCAAAATGATCACCCCTCATTTAAGAGGAACTGAAAATACTGGATTAATGTCAATGGGTGTTATGACACAAGTTGTAAAGCATTAAAAGGGCAAGAAAATGACCTTCCACTTGGGACAGGAGGGCATTTCTTGTCATATAAAATGCAAATTACAACTAGAACTCAAGCTGCAGGTACACAGGGAAGGTCTGTCTTTTCCCTGGCACTGTGAAATGGTATAGCAGATAACATTTTCTAGTCAGTCTGAGGAAGTTAAGGAGCAACAGAGAGCTGGATTTCTTTTTGTTTCTAAATCAGCATTTCCACCAAAGAATGCTTAGACTCACTCTATCATTTGCAGCTTTTGAGTATTCACATTTATTTAGTGATAGGCTGGCAACTTTAACTCATGATAGCATAGGATGATGTCATCTCTGTTGCACATTGTCAGAGAGGGAAACATCATCTCAGTTTCACAGCTGGGAGACAGCACCCCAAATAAGTCTAGGGGCAGAGCTAGCACAGAACCTAGGCCTCCAGAGTATCAGTTTAGTGCCTTTATATACCTTCCTATTTCCTTCATTGTTTTCACCTTAGCTGCAAATGCTTTTCATACTCACCCGCACTGTAAAAGAAATGCATTCATGAAGTGGGGTGCATCAGCTTGGAAGGTCTGAATTCCTGCCTGCTGCAATCAAGTGTATACTTGATTATGTTTCTTCTGCTTCTGCTCAGTTAAATAAGGGAAGCAGCTCCTGGGAGCACCAGATGCCTGAAATGGACTTTTTGCATTTTCAACCACTTACCAAGTGGGCAAAGACACTACTTCGGAGAAGTGCAGCACTTTTTGTATCCAGAGTTAATCTTTTAGTGGCAGTGAGGTTAGTCAGTAAACCTACTCTCAGGGCTTTTAGACCTGTTGACACTTCTAGCTCCCAAGTCATCTTCTAGACTCCTCTAGTCTCCTCAAATCCATTTCTCCTACACTTATGACCAACCTGGGAGAGGGTCAGCTAAAAGCCTTTGGCCTTGCTTTGATGGCTAAAAGACAAATATGAGTGATGTCCATTCTGCTTCCAGGGGGGTCGTGTTTCCAGTCACCTCCATGTGAGTCATTCAGAGATGGGAAAAATCACCTCAAACTGCACAGCTCTGAAGACTATTTCTTCTCATAGTGATCTGCTTGAGGAGAGTGATCTTATTTTGCTGATTAAGCCAAGGCATTCTGCTAGAGGAGAGTATATGTCACACCAGCTCTTAGCCTGTCATGTGTTTGGGGTGCTCTTAGATCATCCTTTAAGGAATCCTTAGTTGAGTACCACTAAACCAAAAGTCTTGAGTCTAAAGTTAGCTTCCACATGCAGTTCAACCTTAATGCCATTGTCCAGCTTTATTGGCAAACCCACTGACATGTGAAACATTTTTTGTCTGTGTTCTCCTTCTCTGTGTGCACCAAGAAATCAGAGAAAGAAATGGAGCTGGTGTCATGGACACAGAAAGTCGCCAACACTGGGGATGGACAACTGGRAATATCTCAGTAACGTTCTTCCCTTTCCCTTGCCTCTGTTCCAAGGCTTGCAAGAACAGAAGTTTGTTACTGTGGGCATCAGGAAGTCCAGGGAGCAGGGGGATGGCATAGGTTGGCCCTTCAGTTCTTGGGCCCTCTTGTGATCTAAAAAAGTGGAGAACTTCCTGAAAAGACTTCTGACAAAAGAAAAGAATAGCAGCAGCATTATCAAATTATCTTTTTTTCATATTAGTTATGTATCTTAAGTGGTCCTTCAGTGCTCTGTAGTCAGACAAAACTGATGATCAGATTTCACACATTTAGAAGTCAATAGATTTTATTTGCTCTTGAGTTTGGACTTTGGGTTACAGCTTTCTTGGGAGAGTGAATTAGTTCAGGTTTCCCTGGAAATCAACCTAGATGCCTAACTCTTTTCAACTTTTCTAAAAACCAGAACACTTACGAATTATGTGTTTGCTGTAAGCACTGGGTATTGGCCAGAGGCATGCCAGAAAAATGACTGATGCTGTTCTTGTTTTCCCATGGAAGAGCAGGCAGAAACACAAACAGAAAATGAAACTGTATTAATATTTCTGCTTTTGAGGTGTCAAAATTCAGATGCACCCTATCTGAGTCACTTGAAATGGTGGAAGGAATATTCTGCTTCCACACTCATTTTGATCAGTCTGAATCACTACTGTTTTTGTTGGGAATTTTAATTGGGAAATAGAAGGAGTCATGAATTTTATATATGTTGTATTGCTATTTACAAAAATCAGTGATGGATTGATGCTTTCTGAAAATCAGCACAGCCCACTAGAATTGATACAGATTTTTACTTCTTAAGATGGGAACTTTTTATAACTATGACTCAAACTGTCAGAGCAAATATCAAGCATCCTACTACCTTGTTTTATTGAACTTTCAAGCTAGGTAAGCTCCTGTGCTAGCTGATGAAACAAAGGATTACACAGGATTAACCCTTTGGAGACTTAGGATGCAGAGTTCATTTAATTAAAATAATCTTCCTAAGCATTCACTGGCTGACAGGCTGGAAAAGTGCCACCTTTTATTTAAGTCCTGCTGTAGTTTTAGGAATGAAGAGTTTTGCCTTATTTTCAGACTTGAATCAACTTCCAGGAGGTATATTCCCAAGTCAAACAAAAGAATATTCTCTTRCCAAGACAACCAAATCAAACCAGCTTTGTCTTTTCTTCACTTACAGTCTTGATATTTTCCAAAGCTTTATTTAAAGCTTTTTCTTTGTCAGGAAAACTCAATTTCAGAGTTTTAGTCATATTTTCTTTTATTTTTAGTACTTATATTTACAAATTCTGCAGACTGTAGCATTTTGAAAGTAGATGAACTGTGAGCACATAATTGCATGCTTCATTAATGCAATTTTATTTTTTCCCCCAGGAAGAAATTAAGCTAAAAGGGTCTCAGTTAAAATGCTGTGGGCAGTTTTGCAACTCAGTATCTAGATGGTTACATCTAGAGATGGTTACAAGAACCTACCAGGACAGATTGCTAGTTTTGTTCTTTGGTTACCAAATTYCTTCTACTGTCTGAAATCCCAGCAAGGTTTATAAATTTTGAGGGTAGCTATGTTACCATTGTTAGGGGATGGGCTGCTTTACTCAGAAAATAAACCAGTTCATTTTAATACCCATCTCTTACTCAGCCTGCGCAGAACTGGAAGAACAGAGAAATAAATTCAAGATACTCATGTAAAGAACTTTCCTAACATTGAGACTAAGTTCACTGGTAGGACCTAGGGGATGGTTCCTTTATGACAAATTCCACAGGTGGATTTGAAAACTGCAGCCTGAAAGTTTAGAAATTGGGGAAGGAGAGGAGTTGCTTTATTTGGTTCTTTTTTGAGCTTTGTTGGTACTATTAAAAAAAAATAAAGCGCCATATTCTTTGTCTCCTTTGAACAGTTCTGAGGCCTTGATGGCCATGAAGCATAATGCAAGTGGGACTTGAACTTGCTGTTCTCTTTGTTTGCCTTCTTTCAGACCAAAGTTGGTGGGACTGGTCACACTGGGGGTAGTTTTGAAGAAGTCCTCAGCTCTACAGCCCATGCCAGTGCTCAGAGCTCTCTTGCTGGCACTCGACTTCCTGAGAATGAGGAAGAGCTTCAGTGTTAGACTTCTGGCCCTCCCGAGCCTCATCAGCCTCTGTTCGGAGATCTACCCAGCCAGCAATTTCTAGATGTCCCTCACCACCCAGCTTGTGCAACAAGGTTTTGTCAAGTTTGGAAAATTGCCTCACTGACCTTGTGCTGGAGAAATTCTTTCTCTCTGTATTTATATATTTTGGATGGGCCATTTTATCATCAGGTATTTTGTATGCCATATGAACCGCAAAGTAATTGACTTATAATACTCTAAATTCTATAACGTTAAGTGACCAAATGAGTTTTCTTTTTCAGATAACTTCCCTCCAAAATTGTCCCAATCTCTGTTTCTTATTTCTTTTATTTTACTGCGTTTTGTTTCTGTTGGTTTGCAACCCCCCTCTCAGTGCCACATCAGACAGATGGACCCAGAGCTGTGCAAAGATTTCTACTGCCAGCAATAGTCCATACACCAACTGTCTACCAGCCATACCAGGTGCCCTTTGCTCAGGAGTGTCTGTACACGGTCTGTTTCCTAATGGAGTTAAAATCACTTATTGTCACAGGAAAGTTTTTTTCTCTCTCATTGATACAGTCTGACATTGCCCTCTATCCTTTAGTCAGCAGAGACAAGGAGAACGGGAAGATACACCCAGTTATTCATATAGAAACTAAGCTGATCACAGCTGCTGATCTAAGCTGATCAGTGTAGCTGGAAAAGCTTCAGTTTAAAAATGTGTTCTGTTGCTTGGTCTCTGTGGTTTGATAAAACTCGACAGCAGAAACTAATTACAAAGGGAAGGGAGGTGGGAAAAAAAGCCTGTAATAATTTTGCCTCTGTATCTTCCCCTCAAAAATAAGGGAAGGTCAATTTATGACTGAACAGCATGAGCCTCATTGCAGTTACAGCCTTAAGAGAAAGAATACATAAACAATTGACTTAAGATGTGCCATAGGCTAGAGAGCCCATGCCTTCAGTCTATACTCCAGAGCTGCTAGCATAAGCCCCCCTAAGCTACAATGCCCAGGATGAGCCAGTACTTCACTTTTTGTGCCAAATTTTGTCCTGCTTCATTGCACTCCCAGGCATAATTCCACTTTATATCTACTTAGTCACCAAGAGCCAGTCATCTTTCTCAGCTTTGATTCAGCATGTTTTCTTGCATCCTTTTAACATTTTTTAAAGAAAAGAACAGCACAGTTGTCAGCGTCTTGCTAATGAGCACATGTCAGTCTGCATGTTGTATTACTCAGTTCCCCAGACTGAGATGAGCACAACTTTATCAAGAGTATAAGCCAAATGGAAAGCAGTCTGGGTACTTTTAAAATGGATGCTTGTTTTGAGCATAAGGCAAAGCTTCAAATCAGTGTTAGTGAGTTTAACATTATAGATTGCTTAAAATCTTGTGAGGAAACTTGGCTTTAAGTGATTTTTTTCCTATGTGGCTTTTAGTTTTTACAAAGTTGGAAGTCCTTTCATAATGTGCAACTGGACATAAGTTAGCTTGGACATTTATATAAAATGCCTCTTTAGTGTGATTTTAGCATGGAAGCAAATTTAATTAAGTTTTTTTTAGTACAGTTTTGTTGTGACAGTTTGCTAGCTTATTTTGCAGAGTTTTTAGTACATAAATTTAAACAAAATCTTACTGGTCAACTTTGTGTAAATGAAGTTAGTTATTGATATTCTTATAAAAAATAAATTTCTCTCAACTCATTTACACTCTGGATTTTATTTTTTCAATTCTTACAGTCACTAGTAATACTGTATCTCTTTTCTGTATCTTGCTGTATCACAGTAGAGTATCAAAGTAAACTGCAGGAATATAATCTGCCATTCCTGCAGTTTTTAAAATGCATTCACTCCCTTCCAAGCCTGAAGTTTCCAATGGAAATGTCTGGCTCAAGTTTTGAAGATCTGGAGGTTTGAAAAAGAAAAATGATTGAACTGTTTGGTAAAAGTGAAATGTGCTGCAGAGGAATAAATTAATATCYTGTAGTTCTAAAAGTATTGACCTTCTTTTGAACAGGGCCAGCAGCCAAAATAAGGTTAAAACATGGAGGGCAAGCAGTGTCATCTTCTACAGGAAAATGAGTTAGACTTCATTTTATTCTTTTATATATATATATAGACACACACATATATACATATGTATGCACATATGTATATATATACACACAAAAATATTTCTGGGAAAGCAGTAAATTGTTTTTAATTACATTAAGAGCACAATTTAAAGAGATTGTGTTGATATTACAGAGGTAAGAAAGGTGGAAGTGGGTTGGCCAGACACGCTTCTGTTRCATAGAAATCCTTATCATGTTGTTGTTGTTGTTAAAATAGCTACCACTATGAGTAGGCACAACCCTGATATGAATAGAGCAGAGTAAAAAGATGGAGAAGGTGATTTCATCTCACAGAATCACAGAATGGTTGAGGTTGGAAGGAACCTCTGGAGATCATCTAGTCCAACCCCCCTGCTCAAGCAGGGTCACCTAGAGCACGTTGCACAGGATTGCATCCAGGCAGGTTTTGAATATCTCCAGAGAAGGAGACTCCACAACCTCTCTGGGCAACCTGTTCCAGTGCTCTGTCACCCTCACAGTGAAGAAGTTTCTCCTTATATTCAGATGGAAGCGTCTGTGTTTCAGTTTGTGCCCGTTGCCTCGCGTCCTGTCACTGGGCACCACTGAAAAGAGTCTGGTCCCATCCTCTTGACACCCTCCCTTCAGATATTTGTACACATTAATAAGGTCATATGTCCAGGGTGTAGCACACTTCTCCTATATGTGAGCAGCGCATGTCATTACTGCTTGAGCCAGAGGTCCCACAGGCTATTTTCTAACCTTTCTTTCAGCCTCTCATCATGGCTTATATTTTGATTGCATGTCCACCCTGTGTCTTTCCAACTAATTCCCATTTCTCTTAAAATGCAGTGTCCAAAACTGACATGCAATTACAGTTGTTTTACATGGAGTACGTCCTAGGTTTCTTTTTTTAAAAAAAAGCAAAACTCTCACACAACACACACACAAACCATTTCTCTGTTTCCCATAATACTTACCTTTCTTGCAACACTGCATTGCTGACTCAGGTTCAGCTCTTGATCCCCTGCAGAACTGTGTATCACTAGCCAGTGAAGCCACCTGTTGCACTGGAAGAGCTGACTGGTCCTGCTGGGGGTAGTACTTGCTGTATGTTCCTATCGAACCACTTCTCCAGTTTGTCAAGATTGTTTTTTCTGTCTTCCAATGTGTCGGTAGCCCCTTTACACCTGGCTTTCTATACAAACTGTGATTGGTACCTAACTCAGTGGAATAAAAATTCTGATGAATTTTTACTTTGGAGCATTATGTTGAAGTACAGGCACTTGCACATCTAGTTTTATATGACAACTTGGGCATTATGAATTATTTGTGCAAGTGTCCAGCAGATTGTCATTGTGGGGTGAGGGGGAGTTAGGAATCCTGGCCTTATATAAACCTCGGCACAATTCCCTGCTATAATGCAGACACAGTGTAAGGAATTGTATGAAACACAGAAGAGAAATATATTGAGAAAAGTTAATTAATGAAACCATCACTTCTTAAGGATCACATACTCCAAAGCAAATCTCATCTCTAAGTTTGCCTCTATCAAGAGCTTCTAGAGAAATGTACTCTGCATCTTGCTTCTGTGTAACACAGTGAATAGCTAGTAACCTATTTGATACAGTAAGTGTATGTTCTTAAGCCTATGCATGTTTAGAAGTCACAAAACAAGACTACCTGTCACAGTCAGTGCATTATCTGAACAGATTTGTTTGCAATGAGCTAAGTTAAACTTACCTGATTTTCCCCAGTGGAGACCTCAGAGATGCCCATTCATGGCACTGAATAAAAATGTCAGATAGGACAGCCAACACATGCTGATGCTCTGATAAACTCTCTTACTTGACTGAGGATGAAGGAAAACCCTAAGAGTGGATTTATACTCAACTAGAACCCCACTGACTGAGAGATATACAAAGGAAGATTTTATCCAAAGAGTTAGAATCTCACTTGGAAAAGGTGGGGAAAAAAGCTGTAAAGCTGGAATTTACTAAAGATTTGGATTCCACTTTCAACTGTCTTGAAAATAATTAGTTTGAACTCTGAATCTACTAGTGAAATGAACATATTAAAGAGTGTCAAACCAAACCACAGTGAGCAGTTACTGTCTTACTGTTCTTTCTCTGAATACAGCAATCGATTCTATACACAGAATAGAGATGCTTTAGTATTCTTCAAAGCTTACCTAGCATTAAAAGTGTTCTCAAGGGAAAAATCTGAGGAACCTCATTCCTCCAGAATTAGACCTCAGCATGAGATGAGGACTAAGCAAGACTCTCCCCAATTCATCTGGGACGACTGGGCAACACTGATGCATATGTGGAAGTGAAGTTTTCTGTTGGAGAGTGTTAGTCAGGCCTTTTACAGCTTTATACAGAACCAGGACAGAATCTGCTTGAAATACCATTTGGACAATAAACAAAAATTTTATGCTACTCCAAAGACTTCATTCAAAGGTAATATAAAACTAAATAGGCATTTAGGTGTTAAAGCATAAAAAAATTTTTTCATTGAAGAGTAATTATTTCTGCAGAATAATCTCTTCCTAATGTTGATTTATTATTATGGGGTTACGTTCTGCTGAAGAACATATACTTTCACATAATAATTAGACTTTCCCTCAGTGACGAGAGTTACATTTCATTCAGCGTTATAGCTATCTTGCCCTACCATGAAATGTACTGTTCTCCAGATAAAGTACTTTTGTAAGTGAGACTGCATTAGTCAAAGCTGAGTTGGGGGGGGGGGGAAGCCCTAAACCTCATTTATAATATTGGGTCCTTGACAGAATCTATGGTTTGGGATGTAACTACCCTACCCACTCCTATCTAAGTGGTCTCAAGATTCTCAGCAGTTAATGCACAGAAAAAAACTCCCCTGGCAGAATTAGTGATGTTATGGGAGGGAAAACAACATAGAGAATGTAAAACAAAAACCAAAAAGTTTAATATAGCTATAGCTGCTTAGGAACACCTCAGGAATGTGGATGACATGTAGCAGCTATTTTTTGATTCCTTTCTGTATTAATCACAGACACAAGCTGAAGTATTTCTGGGTGAGCAAATTTTCCTGCAAGACAAAAGAAAGGGAAAAATTAATTAAAATGCTCTCATTTTTCTATGTGTGAAAGGTTGGCTGTGAAAGCTTGGCAGTGATGCTGAGCTTTAGGCTCAGAATTTTTTAAGGCAGTATTTCTATTCTACTTCAACTATGGAATAACTATAAGAGTAGTTACAGCCATTTTTCCCCAAAAAGCTTATACAAATATTTCTTGCTCTGTAAGACACTTAGAGTTAGAAAAAGGCTGCATCCTGACCAGAACAGTTCCATGATATGTATTTTACTACAGGAAACCACTCCAATTCAAGGACTTGAGATCATGGGTTCACTTAGGGTATACGCTCTAGGCTCTCCTGAGAAACTAGCTTGATTTAAGTTACTGAATTCTAGCAAGAGGGAAAAGATGTCAATTAGAAAAATAAGTATTTCAGCTTTTCTCATGTAGTCCTTTTTTTCCTTCTTGCCCAATCAAATCATTACATTTTTTAGAGCACTTMTTATTTCCCTGAGGAGTCACCAAGGTATAAATGGGAATTCTTTTACAGATGCAGTGTCTGGAGATTGCTGGTCCTTTCCTTGAGTTCATCTGCTCTTATTTTTTCCCAGGACAGGATGACTTGGAAGCATAGCCCTTTTCTGGTGTTCAACTCTCTTGCTAAAATTTTTAAAACAACTATTTTACCTATTTTCTCATTTTAACTAACAATTTAATTTATTTTGGAAAGCATGAAGAGCAGTAGATAGAATGAAATGTAGTACAATTGCACCTAAAGCATTTCACTGAGCTGGTTCCCCCATATACTTTGGGCAGGTCCTACAAGACCGCAGTCAATGTAGGGATAGCAAGTTTACTTCACTGGCTTGTGAAACACTAGCTTAGGGTAGAAGCAAGCTTCTGTCAAAGCATCAATGAAGACTAAAGGTTCCTTTAAACCCCTCTAGTGGTACAGAGAGATCCTTAAATGCATGCAAGTGTAATGAAAGCTGAGTTTCTCTCTAAATCCAAAGAGATGTAAAAGGAAGTTGGTATAAATGCAATCCATGTTCAACATGTACAGATAAATGTAAGGTGCTTTCATACCATGATAAACTTCACCAAAAATATTTAGTGTGTACTTCAGTAATGAGTGAAACAACTGTTTCTCACCTGCTCTGAATGCCTATCAGAAAAAAAAAGCAATTTATGTATTGGTTTTGTTTAAAAAAAAAAAAAAAAGTGTCATACCAGCAGTTGAATCATAAAAATCCTGTAGTCTGCCAGGTGCCTTTTCCAACTCTTCATACTCAAATGCTTGCAGTATCATCTCACACTGATCCAACTGTTTTACAAACTTGGCTTCTGCAGTAGACTGATTTTCATATTCCTAAACAAATGTGCAATAAATTTTTGTTTGTTGTTCTGAAACAGTATTAGAAGCTCTTTTTATATCTAGAATTTTCTTTATTAGTAAAAGCTGTTCCATAAATACTCAGAACAGAGCTACCTCTTTCACTCTCTTCTAAAGCCTGYTGTTCAGCAAAACACTTAAAATTAAGTATGTGCTAAAGTTCTATTAAACATAACAGGATTTAAGGACACAATTAACTTTTGCGTACTCAAACACGTACCAAAATGTTTTGCTGAATCAGGGATCACACGGAGACAATCCTAGTCACAATGTACGAGTTAAATAATAGGTTCCATATAATAAAATTTTATATATAAAGACCTTTCCAGGGTTGGCAAAGACTATGAATCACCATGGCGTGTGCCTATGCCTTACTTTTACATATTTTTAAGAACTATTTTGCATTTTTCTCCGCCAGTTGCTATTTTCATAAGGAGTTGTTCCTTACAATTTTCCTGTCACTCCTTCTTAATCTCTTTGGTCTAATCTGTCTGAGCTGCTTATATCTCTTTCTTTCTCCTGGGAGACAAGGAGTGGTGTTGTTATGGGGTTTCCACTCCATAACACTTCAAGTCCTTTAATCGCTCTGCTATCTTTTCCCTCTCTCCATTCATTGTCAGTTTATATTTGCGAGTCATTCACATTACTAGTCAGCTTGAACAATTTTGCTGTCATTTACCTCCAGTGATAGTTGCAGACAGGTTGGCCGTTTCATTTTCCTTTTTCAAAATCTATGGCATTTTATCTGATGTCTCTTCAACTGGTCTGCTCCTGGCTTTCCAAACCAACCGCAGAAAAAGGCTACTTTCTCTGTGGGTTATCACCACCTTGCTACCCTCAGCAGATCTGACCCCCCTCATCATCATTAACATCGGTAATAATCAGACCAGAGCCTTATGTACACACCAGGCCTATCTGTGCTTTCAGGTACACGTAACCAGTTATAGACAGAGCAATTCTACAGATGAGAACAGTGCAACTGCAGGAAGAGTTTTTCCTACTGACCCACAGAACATGGCAGGATTTTGACAGAATTTGAAACAGACAAGAAAGACCCTAAACTACTACCAGGATTTAGGCCACTTCAGAGAGCAGAATTTTGTTTCTATAACATGACAGACAGGAATAAACTGATTAACAATAAACTCCCTCTGCATGGTGAAGACAATGGTGAATGTCATTCATAGTGGCAAGATCCTGGTTTATAATTCCAGCACAGTGATGCTCAGATAATGAACGTGGCATGATCATTTGCTTGTCTGACATACTGTTAGGAGTCTGCTTTATTATTATGCTTACTGCTTTACATTCTAAAGTGAGAAATTCAGATTTTATTAGCCATGACTGATTTGTATATCACTCTATTTGAATTTAAATGATACTTTAAAATTTCAATTACATTCTGATCAACAGTTTAATCAACAGTTTCATTTCAACATTTTTACCTTCCCCCCTTCCTCCTTTCAGTCCGAGATTTGCCTCATATATGAATTGTTTAAATACTTCCTCTTACTTTCTCAAATCCATTTATTTATACTATTTTCATGACTCATGTTTTATTCCATTTTATTTGTCACCAAAAAGCACAAACCCTTTTGGCAGCATTATAATGGAGAACTTCATCACTGTGACTGTTTGCTTGTAAAGGTCTGCCTCACCTCCTCTATTAATTGGGAAAATCAGTCTGTTACCCATCTCCTCGTGCACAAAGCCCACCAGATCTTATGCACACCTCAGCTTACATTAACCTCAAGAAACATTAGCTATTGTAATGTAACTGTGCCTAACACTGAAATAATCATTTATTGTTTTGTCCCCCCAGCTGTTTAAGAGTGCAAAATAATATACTTTGGAGAAACAGTAACTGGTCTTTCAAATGCCACAGTCTGTGTAGGGCTGTYTTTTAAAATGACTACTGTGATTTTGCTCTTGAAAAATAAGAAAAGCAGGACAGAGCTGAAGTGTGCTGACTTTTCCCTTTTTTTTTTTTAATGTATTCTGAATTAAGTTATAAAGTGAAAATATATCAATGGCATCTTTCTGCTAACTTTTTCCCCTACATCACACAGATACACACACACACACTTGGAGAGAGCTCGCCAGTACAGTCCAAAGCAATAGTCTTCTCAAGGCTGTAGGGAAAAGGGGGTCAAAACAGGACAGACCAGTACAAAAGAACTTGGTGAGAGTCTCAACAGATCTTGTCCAGACACTGTTCAGATCGAGGCCATCACTTCGTTCACTCATAAAAAGAAAGCAGACAGAAATGCCTCTGGCTAGCTGAAACCATAATATTATACCAAGTGATCAGAGGATTCTTGTTATCTGCTTTTTTTTTGATGGATCTAGTTGTTCCACTTAAAGTAAGCCTAGAGGGGCTGCATGTGAGCATTAGATTTTTAGATTACACTTGTTGCTATGTGGGTTACATTGATACTGCTACATTGGAGAGTTAATGCCAATAAATTATCCTGAAGGTACAAACAAAGAACAAATGATCAAAGTGTGCATATGCTAAATTATGGTTAACGAGAAAGATGAAAAGCTAACATGCTGAAGAACTAATTGCATACTGAACCAGCTCCTATACAATCAGAAGGGAAGCCCGAGGCAAAGGAAAAAATACGCAAAAAAAAAAAATCCCACAAGACAACTCTTATCTATCATAAACTTTTGTTGTTCTATTACAGCAGCTTCTGAATGGAGAAGGAATCAGTGTTTACTATACAAATACACGCTCCATATTTCCCAAATTTGGTTATGCTGATTTACCCCTTCAACCCTGGCRTGCAGCACTGAAAACACAGCTCTGTCGCCAGTTTAACCATACAACTAGCGCAAAAAAAAAAGGGGGGGGGGAATATAAGCACAGAAGCACAGAAGTTGGCTGTAAATATATGGAATTTAAATACAGTCTAAGTGGAAAAGTAAGAATGTCTGCATAAAATATAGCCTTGGGTTACGGAGCCCAAGAAACATATAACCCCTTGTTTGCAACAAGATGTGAACAAGAGACTGTGGACTCACTTGTCYTTATGAGATTGTATGTCAGGAGAAGATAAAGCACAGTAAATCTAAACATAGATTGTTTAGAAACAATCTAACGATCCCTTGTTTGCAAATATAAAAGATCTTCACAATTAACAGCACGAGTTGCATTACAAAGTTAAATCACCTTCAGAGATGTATTTTCCAATACAAAGATTTAAGGTATCCAAGACTGGCCAGCAATCTCTGTTGCTTGTAGAAGAGAACTGTACTTTATCAGTACTCCAGATTTAAGTTTAAACCAGAACTTACTACTAAATATTTTAGTCTAATGGGTTGTATAACAAAGAAATTAAAACCACAAATTATTACTTGTAAAAAAAAGCAGAAGAAAATTATTACATGATATAATCAGATTCCATTATATTTTTCTGTATTAAAAAAGCTACAAAGAGACAGATGTCAACAAAACAGAATTTAGTAAAAAACAGATTTATATCCAAGAGGGTTGGGTATAAAGAGCAAACTCTTCTTTCAGTTGTCAAACCAAGCCCTGAAAGGGTTCACCTGGAACTCTGTGAGGTCAAAGCCCGGTTATTTTACCAAAGTTTATGGTTCCTTCTTGAAAGGGATCCCAAAGTCATCTTCACTCATACTGTTCACTAAAAAATTTAAAGCCTTATCTCCTGAACAAATGAATCTACCTTGCTTGATGTCAAATAAGAGATGGCACAGTTTTATAGGCGAACAGAAAGAGGACAATAGGTTACCCTCAATTTTAGCAAAGGATTAAAAGATTGCAAGCTTACTTCCCAGAGTTCATAAATTTCTTTTCTGAGGTCCTCTGATAGAAGTTGGGTCAGTTGTTGCATAGCTGCCTGAAAAAAAGAAGCCATTTGCATATATGAATGACTTGAACAAGCACATCTTTATCATTATCTTTTAAAAAATTAACTGCTTGTTACCAAGTTTGTAAAAGCATATACTACACAATACTTTTCAAAAGCGCATGTGTACACCATGAAACCTGCCAGCAGAACAGCAGGAGCACTTGGCAGAGGATCCCTTCTGGGAGCTGCTTAAATGCATTGTTAGAGAATTAGTCCAAAACAACAGAAAAATAACCTGAAAGTGTATCCGGTAAYTTCAAGAGTCCAAAAAGAAGCTCAGAGCAAAACAGGCAAGTCAAATGCCAGGGAACTGCCATCAGTTACCAGCTCTACCTTCCTCTGAGCAATAAGACATAATACTCCCAGGCTGAGATACCATTTATTCAAGAATAAAAATTTTGGGACAAGGTGTAATGCCATATCAAACTAATGGTATAACCAGCAAGTATGTTCTTCATGTTCTTCCAGGGAATTAGTCTTCTGTGCTATTTCTACTGTTTCCTAGTAACACAGTGCTGGTTCTGAAACAATCAGCATCACAGGCAAAATAAAGGTTTTATGCCATGATTGTTTTTCCACTTGAGACACAGGACATGATTTCACAGTATGGCTGAACTTAATCACCTGCTCCTCACCACTGAAGCATTAAGGTCTCATTCCTCCCCACCTCCTTCCAGCTCTGGAGCTCATCCAATTTCAGTGTTAGCAGGGCAAAATGGCTTACCTGGCAAAAAACGACTCTTCTTTTTTTAAACGTCAAGTTAATTTTCTGCTGCTTTAGTGAGACTAACTGATTAAACTTACCAAATAAACAAGCAAACTTCAGAACCAGCTCAACATAAGCAGTAGAGCAGAGGAGAAAAGAGAACTCAGCAGCAGAGTACTGATAATTCAGCTCAGGCCATCTGATGAAACCATTACCCTCAGTGTAATTTTACCCCAAAGTTCAGGGTCAGCATAAATGTTCAGTACTTGATCCTCCTTCTCATGAGGTCAACAGCAAAGTCCTACTGAGTTAAATTGGAGCAGAAGGAGCTAGAAATACTTCAGAAAAATTTGTGAACATATTTAAGCATCAAAACTTTTCTTTAAGTGCCTAAAAACAAATGGTAATTCCCTCTAGGCAAGTTAAAGTCTGACCCTTAGTGACAAAACAACCTTTGGAGGCATCAGGGAAAGGTTTCTTTTAGTTTAGTGTAAGAACACATTAAACAAGTACACTGAAAAAAACAGAAAGACTGAAATTACAGTTAGTAAAGGTAGCATTTAAAGAATTCTAAATAGTCCTTTGATCTTTAAATTGCACTTTTTTAGCAAAGTTTACTCCTAGAATTAGTCATAAACCTCACCCCCAAGCTTAAACAGGTAAGCATAAAAGTGGGAAAAAATCATTAGAACATTCATTACACTCTGAAGAACTAATTGTGGCCTCAAAAGAAATTACTAGGCCCTCTAGCTGTGACTGAAGGAGTGGTTTACCTTTTCTTCAAATAATGCACCAAAACAGCATTGACAAAGCAGCAGTTTAGACATATACATGGCCAAAATAAAATAAATCAAGCCAAACCGCAAAAACTAATGACAAAATTGGTATCTACACCGGGATTCCTGTGCAAATTGTTTAAATAAACTYTATGATGCATTCAAGTTATCTGGCACTGTATAAACAATCCATTAACGGTCATCCACTCTTCTCAATATACCTACTCTCCGCTCCCCACTTCTTGATTAGGCTGGTAAACACWACTAACATCTCAGGCTACAAAAAATCTAGTCAGTACAGAAATTAATGGTTGGAATGGAGATTACTTCAGGTGTTCTTCTTCTATACCCTTGTACTTCTTCATTTTGTCTGTGTAATATCAAAATGTTGAAAAAAAAAAACAAACTTTGTTTACTCGTGGCCTATTTGCACAATGCCAATGACAGTATTAGGTTGTTCTGAGGATCTCTTCACTGCCACTGTATTTAAAAACACGTAAAAAGCTTTGCAGATGTGGTTTCAGRCTGTGTGTCATACCTCTTCTCTCCTGTGTTTCTCCTCCTTGGAGATATTATCTGCAGGAGCGATATCTCCAACAATGCATTCAGCCATATCATGAACCAAAGCTAATCGTATGCATCTGACAAGAAGCCAAGACAGAATAATTAATTTTTCAGCATTTTAAGCTATGCCTCATAATAAAGGTGTCTTAAGAGACTGCATAATTTATCCCCTCTGTATATTTTACAGTTTTTTTTTTTTCCAATTGTATACAATATTTTTCACTTCTTTGCTAAGGGAAATAGCTTCCACCTATACATGATTTTAATTCCTGATTTCTAGCTACTGCTGTTTGTAAATATAGATTTAAGTATAAATATAGTTTGTACAAGAGAATACCATTCAAGAGTGACGTACTCAGTTATCATAACATCTTCCAAACCCAAGCATACAGAAGCTAACTACATTATACACTTCACATTATCCCTGTAACAAGTAGAATGTAATCTGATTGGAGCCGTCCCAAATTCAATATATAACCTGACAAAACATGCTCACAACTCTGTAGCTATGTCAGTCTGTAAGAAAATACTCAAAAGTCTTCACTATTTTCATCAGCTCTTGAATTGGCAAAGCAAATATGATCCCATACCATACTTGACAACTCATTCAATACTAACAATGCTTTCACTTCTACACTATATGATTTATGTGTCTCCTTACTGCCGCTGAGGGCTAACTCAGTCCGTCAAAATCTACACAGTATATGACTTTGCCTTCACTGTCTATTTCTTCAAACTGCCTTTTAACTGAAAGTCTTCAGCCTGCTTATTTACAGCTCACAAGAAGCCCAGCTCCGAGCCCTTGCATTAAAGACTTGCCTCGGCACTCTGATTTTAGTGATAGCAATCCTTAGTGCCTTTAACCTCTCCAGGTAAACAGCAACCTGCCGAAAGGGGGGCGGGGGGAGGAATTCAAACACTCTCTCGCTGTGTTTTGAAAGCTCCCCCTCAGCACGGGAGCTGCCCTAAGCGTTCTGCTTGCAGCTCTTCCGCCACGTTAAGAAAAGGAGTCGTAACAACCAGAGAGAGTCTCACCTGTCTTTGCTAAGGCTTTTGTCTTCGGTCACCAGCGCCATCATTGCCATCCTGTACATATGGTCCGACACGCTCTCCGGCTTCTCCACGTTCCTGTACACCCATCCTGTCCGCGCTACTCTCTGGGTGAAGGCAGCGTGACAACAACTTAAACATTAAGACCTTAGGGTTGGGGCGCGTCACTTTGCAGACACCAACAGAAACTCGGCCCGGCTGCCATCTCACGCGCTGGTAAGTTTTGATGCTTCCAGGAAGGCACTCGCCACGGAGACCGGGCTCTGTGGCAGGACTCCTTTACACCACTATTTGAAGACAAGGAAGCAGCAGCGACAGCCCTTTCGAGGGCCGGAGCACACGCACAGCGCGGAAAAACCGCGGGCCGCCTCGCCCGGGCGCTGCCCGCCTGCCCCCGGGGCAGCCGGCTCCGGCCACCGGGCCGGGGGCCATTTTCTCCGCCTCACAGACATCGTAGCTTTCAGGCAGCGGCGTTAGCGCGGCTGCTGAAAGCCAGTGAGGGAGCACAGGGACCACGGCTGCTTTCAGGGGGCCCTGGTCCTCCCTTAATGCTCGGGGCACCCGGAAACCCCCCCCACCTAGCGCCCCGCTTCGCCGCGCCGGTCACCGCGGATCCATGTTGGGGCCTGGTCGCGGCTCGCCAACGCCCCGCCGCGGCTCCCGCAGGCGCCCCGCCGCGCTCCCCCCGGCCCGGCGCCGCTCCCCGCGCTCACCTTGAGCTGCCCCACCAGCCGCAGGAACTGCAGCAGGCCGCCCGCCGCCATGCGCCCGCCCGGCAGCGAGCCGCCGCCCGCTCCTCCTCCTCCTCCGCCGGCGCCGCCCGCCGCCATGGTGGCGCCGCCCCCGCACAGCTGCCGTGGCGGCGGGAGCGCCGGGCGGGCGGCGGCGTCCTTGGAGAGGTAGACGTGCTTTCCTTTTTTTTTTTCTTTTTTCTTTTTTTTCTTTTTAACGCGTTAAGCTCTTGGTTAGGTAAAAATATACAGGTAGACCTTGGAGGTAATGCGCCCTGCTAGGCACGGCGGCATCAGGGGCACACAGCGGCCCGAGGGCTGCCTTTGCCCTTGCAGTCTCCCCCTTTTAGCCCACAAATTTTGGATTAATTCATTTTCCCGCAGTGGCGTTACTTCAGCAGGATGGGTCAAGTATACTTTTATCGCTTTCCTTCCCCTCTGTTCTTGGCTTCCCCCTACTGCCTTTTTCCATCCTCCTTTATCCGAGCCCTTAGGGCCTGTCAAACCTGGCAGCTTTGAAGCACGGTGGGGCCTGCTCCTTGCGCAAATGGCTATTAGGGAGCTAGCTAAAAAAGTGATTTTTAAAAGAGGAACCCCGTGCATCTTAGAAGAAGCTTTGCCAAATTTGGAGTGCTTGTCTTCAGGAGAGGGTCCGGGCTGTAGTACTTGGGAGCCTGGGTGTTTTTGTGATTTACTGTGGAGGTCAGAAGTGTGAATGCAGTTCCTGGGAACAAAAGCCCTTTCGAGTTGTGAAAAAAGAAGTAAATGCAAGCTATGGAAGCCCCTAAATAGTTAACTGCAGATGATGGGACTGTTTTTCCCATTGGCCAGTATCAGAAATGGGGCACCGAGCTAGATGGACCATTGATCTGGCTCAGTACATCCTTAGATAGGACTGACTTCCTTAAGTCTTCAGTGGTTTTTAGGTTTGGATATTGAATAGGCTAATTTTGCACAACTGCATTACTCAGTGGATGCTATTTCGGATGCCGTGCTGAAGTATCTAACGCTCTCTTGCCTGGATAACTGACATGCTGATTCAAGGTCATGGGTTTCACTACAAATGAKATTACTGGAATTAAACACTGGGGCATCTAAGTCTCCATTTCTGGAGAGATTCTCTGAAACCTGGATAATATTCCTGTAAGTCAGGTGAGAAGATGGAAAAAAGAAATAATCAGTAGACTCAAAACCATGTTCCAGATCCTCTTAGCAAAAATAATGAGGAAAGCAACAATWAAAGTTATATTATTCATGGATATGACTGCTGCAAGAAAGGATACATAGGTGGGTTATTCTTTCCAGGGATACAAAAATGAAAGGAAGGAATCCTTCCATGTGAAGAAAAGGAAAGCAGTCTTGTAGACAGGAACAAGAGTAGAAAAGATTACAGGGGGTATTGTTACGTGAACCAAATTACTAGCAATTCTTCAATAAATTGCCCAGAAAGAGCGAGACTGGAGTTGACTATTTAGTTGTAAGTTCATTGGAACTGTAACCATGCCTCTTTACATTCTTTATGTAATATCAAGCACATGACTGATATGCAGAAATAACACTAATCAAAGGATGGACAGCAATAATGCTGGGGATGGTAGGAGGGGACAGGGAACTTAAATTATTCCAATAAGAAAATATGACACAGTCAGGTATGTAGGGTTATATAACTCTCCTCTGTGATAAAAGAATCAAGATTGAAGCATACAGCATGGGCTGTATGAACTTTGCTGACCAGCTTGATTTGTTCTGATTAAATTCCGCACATTTTATAAACTCCCCAAAGAGCTTTTCTTAGAATCTTAAAACTGCCACAAATGATATCGAGAGAAGTGGAAGCTGGGCTCTTGTTGATACAGGCAACTACAAAAATAAATTGCTGTTGGGGCCTTCTCTGTGAGTATCTCATAATTAGGTTAAAAGTGATCATATCATTTAGCATGCTTTAAAAAAAAAAACATAGGAAATGGAACAAGCTCCTATAATTATTCAGGGAAGAGAGAGTGGTTATCTCAGTTGCTGCACTCCGAGGTTTAAATTAGTTTAGGGTCCCCTGGCGTCTGGCTACAGGCACTTCTTATCACTTTTACAGCTTGAAATAAGTAACACACTAAATTACTTTGCAATTGGTAGCTTTTCACAATACATTGCATTTCTTTGCTATTTTTTTATTGCCAACTGAAATACCATTTAATGGTTTAAGTGTGGCAACAAATTTTTGATTTTCAGAAAAGAACATCTGCAGTTTGCCAGATATCAGCAAATGGCAGAGTATTTTTTATTTTTGCTCATGTGTATACTTAAACAATATTTCTGAATTAATAATAGATCCAGGCACAGCATTTTGGTGACCATTTAAAAGCTATCCTCACGCAATAAACAAGGATCATAGAGCAGGAAAGTCATCAGTGTTACAGTTGTTTCACAAAAATGCTGATTGGAAAGGGACCTCTGGAAGTTGCCTAGTCTAGACTCCCACTCAAAGTGGGACTATCAGTGAAGTAAGTCAGATCTGCTGTGGCTTTGTCTTCACAACTCTTGAAACCATCCAAAGATGAAAATTTCACATCTTCTGCAAGTCCAAATAAACAATTTTTTTTCGTAATGTCCTCTCTGGACCTCCCAAGCCGCAGTTTCTGGTCATTGCTTCGTGTTATATTGTCTGCCACTACAAAGAAGTATTTGGCTCTGTCGTGTTTGTAACCACCCTTCAAGTAGCTGTAGGCTACAATTAGGCCACCCCTCAGACTCTTCAAAAGACAAGACAGCCCTAGCTCCCTCAACCTCTTTTCCCAGGTTATATGATCTAGATCCAAATCATCTTGGTAGCCCTTTACTGGAGCCCCTCCTCTTGAACTGGGRAGCACAAAACTGGACTCTGTATTTTAGGCAAGGCCTCACAAGTCCCAAGCAGGGGGGGGCATGCTCCTTCTAATGTAGCCTTGTACGTGATTTGCCTTATTTGGGATGAGAGCACACTGGTTGCTCATATTGGACTTGCCTTTCACCATAACCGCAGGTCCTTTTCAGGAAGGCTGCTACCTAGCCAGTCTCTGCAGCCGGTATTGATGGAAGAGTTTGCTCTGCCCCAAGTGCAGGGCTTTGCATTTCTCCTTGTTTGCATTTCTACTTGTTGTACCTGTTAAGGCTTCTGTCAGCCCAATCCTTAAGTTTCTCAAGGTGCCTCTGATCTGAAGCTCCACCATCTGGCGTGTCAGCCACTCTCCCTAACTTAGTATTATCTTTAAATACGTTGAGGGTGCCTCCTGTCCCATCATCAAGCTTTTTGAAGAAGATAATGAACCATACAGGCCCTGTATCAACCCCTAGGGCGCTCTGCTTGTTACTGGCCTTCAGGCAGATACTAAGGCCTCAATCGCTACCCACTAAGCCCARCAGAGTACACAGTTTTTAATCCGTCTAAACAGCCAGCTCATTCAGGCCATATTTCCTCGGCTTCCAAGTGAAAATGTGGGAAATGATTTCAAAAGCCCTACTAAAATCAAGATTTATTATGTCCACTGCTGTCCCCTTGTCCATGTGGTCAGCTGTTTCATTGCAGGATGCGACTGGGTTGCTCAAGTATGATCTGTCCTTGGTAAATCCATGCTGACTGTTCTTGATTATCTTTTTGTCCTTTACATGTCTCTTTCTACTATATTTTCATAAATTTTTTTCCTGTATCTTGCAGTCTCTGTGGCCAAAAACAATCCTTCTGGTTTTGTGAAAAGTGGTCAAGTACTTTCTAAACTCAGACTATCACAGAAATAGCATAAAATAATTTAATAATTTCTATATTAGTAAGATAATGAATCTTATTCAACAGTGCTATTTTTAAAGCTAGCTAGTAGCAGACATCTTCTCTTTTAAACATTCATGAGGGCTTCTATTCAATATAGATTTTTAGTGTATATATTCCCCTTTAAATCCAGTAACTTTGTTTATTGCAGACTCTTTAACAATTCTCTCACATGGGTAAGTCTTGTACAGAATATATGAGGAGGTATGATTTTCAGTTATATCGTGTAATAATTTCTTGCTGCCTGTGTCATTAAGGTACATTTCTGGAACAGATTCTTTGTGTCATTAAAGAGRCTGGGCTCACAGGCCCCCCTGTAGCTGTCCACTAAGTTTAGTAAATGCATTCAAAACTAGCATATCATCTCTTTGTGGCTTACACCCTGAAGGTTTTCTGTGTGCTTTTAGCATACACAATTTGATTTTGTAATGTACTTAATATCTCTGCTCCATTTGAATCCTTTGGAGCTGTGAATGCTCAGGAGACCTGAGGTTTCTAATGGCATTAAGCAGAGCAGAATGCTGCTAGGTAACAGTATGCAGAGCGTGCCAACATCATTTAGCATATTGGTGGAGAAAATTTCTCAGGCTTCTGCTAGAAATAATGTCTTGGYTTACTTTTTTCAGTGTGTAATAGATTTCTTCAAAAGTGCTCATTAAAACATAGGTACAATATATGTGGGATAAAATATGTGTGTGAGATACATTTGCCCTTAATACAACTATTCTTTACCACCTGTATGCAAACAAAATTGCTTACTTACATTAGCTTTTTACTCAGTCATTCTGGGACAGTACTAGAGGTATAACTATATGTGAATATTTCCAAGTGCTTAACATGTGCACCATATGTAGTGTTAAATACATACTTAAATCTCTGGAGGGCCAGAGGACAATAATGTAGCTCTTTTAAAATATGAGGTGTTTTTATTCTTGACTGAAGAGCCCAACAACAGAAACAAATCTGGGATCCCAGCTCCTTGTAATTATAATCAGTTTTTCTAATTTAATTCAGAAATGTTAGCAGGGATTTGCAAAGTCTCTCTATAGGATATTAAGATAATGTTAAGGCTTAAGTCTCAATCATTCGTCAAGCTAAGGTGGCTTTTTGCTACACCTTTTGCTGTAGCAGCTGGAAATTCCAATGGAGAAATACTAAATTACATATCTTGCTACTGCTGAGTAATCATATTTAGTAGCAGGAGATGGCGCTCTCTGCCCACAAATCTCTACTTCAAACACATTTGCCGTTACCAAATGCCATGTTTAAATTATGTTTTAATTTCTTTAACAAAATAGCGCTGAGGGAAAGGGGTTGTTTTACACACTTGGCACAATAATATGAAAGTCATCTCTACAGAGCCCAGGTGACTGGGGACAGAACCCTTAACTACTTTTAAGGTGGAACTTAATCAGCTTGTGGTTTGTGTAGTGCCAATAACAACACTGGCTATTTCTAAAACTCTTACATGTTCTGCTAATATGGACACACCAAACCTTGTGTCAGTGAAATATCTTTGGAAAAAGTAATTAATTGACTGGATTCATTTGCTATCATCGGACAGAAAAAAAAAGTGTGGCTCACAGTATATAGCAAAGTGATTACATATTGCAGATTCAATAGGCAGGAACAATAGCCCCTGTGTCCTGTGTAAGAGAAAAAAAGATGAGCACTTGCCAGAGACTGTAAATGCTCATTTTATTTCTCCAAACCATGTTATATCTTCCTTTACATGAGGCAATATTAGCAACAAGGTAGAAGTAGCTAGTGTAAATCTGCTTGTGCAATAATCCTCTGTAGTGATGCAGAAAGAGCAAACACCAGGGACACTCGGTCTTGCCTGTGTATGCCATGTGGCTCCTTCCCCTCTGTCATACACCTCAYGGATGTTAGGCTATATGTTCTTATGCCCAGACTGCTCTGAGCTGCCTTGCACAGGCAGTGTCAGTGCAGCTGAGATAGGTACCATTCACCGATGTCTGTGCCAAGGGCTGTACATCTTTTATCATGACTTCCTCTGCAGTTCAAGCAGGCAAGGTTCATATGGAGAAGGTTAAGATTTAAAGCGTAGAAAGTACCCGTGTAGAAAGTACCTGTCACATATGTTGGCTGGTTATTGACTGTAAATAGTCACCAAATCCAGCCTAGAGGTGAGTGAAACTTCATTTGTGCTGTAGTCATTAACACTGAAGACTGTATGTGGCCAGAAAACTTAGTGCTTCAGGAGAGTCTAGCCATTGGATTTGTGCAAAAATTCAGACATGTATGTGTTGCCTGTAGGAGAAATGCCTGTCTTTAGGCTTTTCAGAGTTTTAGTTCCAAATGTGTGAATGAGAACTGGTAATACAATTAAATGCATGTGGTCTATAGATTGCTGGGATTCCCTCATTTGACCTTCATTGATGGGAGCTGCCGTGAAGGTCAGTAGACACAACTAGTGCTGACAGTCTGTCCACTCATGCTCATAGAGCTCAGGAGCTCTTCCAGCATAACAGTGTCAGAAAACCTACCAAGTTTGACAGACTGTGTGTGAGGGTCGCCCAGCTGACCCCTTCCTCGTGCCTGCATGAGGCAATCTCAGCAGCACTGCGTAAGCTGTCAGTCATTTATGGAGTAACAAGTTCTTTCCCCTCCTGTGAGCCTACAGATCAGGTGCGGCTGCAGTCTGCGATCTACCTGCAGATGCACAGAGTTGAGGGAGGCAGAGATATTGCAGAGGAGCACTGGTCACACTGGCCTTTCCTAGCGGCAGGGTAGCACCGCTGTTCCTGGCCTACCCCCTGTAACACATGCAGAGGCCTGTCATACAGTGCGGTGCACCAGAGTCACCACATCAGAAAAAGAGAACAAAAAGGAACAAAAAAGGTGAGCAGRTTGTTTTGGTCTTTGATGGAAGACCATTTATTTATTTGTGAATATCAATGGAAGGTACATCAGAAGGCTGAGGAGAAATTGTGCTTAGGATAGTCTTCCTGTAGTTGACAATAACTAACTATAGTATATTCATTAAGTGTAGCTAACCTTGTAGGATCACTACCAAAAAGGAAAATGCTCTTCTTATTGCTGTTGCATAACATCTTTGGCTTTCTATGATGAACAAGAGATTTCTTGTCAGAACCCTTAACACTTGCCTTTCTAGAATTACAAAAAGAAGAAAAAGTAGCCTTTTCTTAGTTAAGTAGAAGTATCAGATCTGCAGAGCCAGGAGTAGAACTTCAGAATAGTACATTTAACAAAAAAAGTCAATTTAAGAGCAAATCAATCTTACATGAGCAGGACATTTCTAATGTAAAAAGGCAGCTGAACTAGAGGATTAGGCCACACTGCCCGATTAACATCATTTGATCTTCTGCTATTGAAAAGCCACTGGGCTTCTTGGAGAATGGAAGCATTCAGACTCTAAATGAAACCACAAGCCTGGCTTAGAAAAAAACTGCTAAACTGAAAACAACTTGCCTTGCTTCAGTAATTGTCAGTTTCTCTCTGCTGTTAGGGGATGCATCCAAATAAGGATTTAGAAATCCCTTGCGTTTTGATATAGCAAAGAAAAGCTAGAAAACTGCATAAATCTACCTGGGAAAGGCTTATAGTTATATGAAGCTTGCCTTTCTTTGTGGTGTCTTATCTGTTTCATTTTAAAGGTGGAAGAAAGATACCCAAATATCTTTTTTTGTGTTCATTATCTGTCTTTGTAGCACATTTACATTCTTTTTTGCCTTTTTAAATTTTTTTGGACAAAAAAATGGTGTTCCCTCTGAGCTGCAAGACCCACTCAGGATCAGAGAGGTACCCACTGATGATATTTGATAAGAAAGCAAGAGAGGAAGGGAGTTTCAGTCACATTTGTTATTCTTTCAGTGATACTTGTTTAACTTGAATGATTAATTAACATTTTTAATAAAGGAAACTTTTGTTAAAGTTTTAACTCTTGCTTGGGAGCCTCCAAGCAAAATCATAGAAGGCCAGACTTGATCTTCTGGAATTTTCTAAGATAAAGCAAGAAGTAAGGAACCTTTATATGATAATTAAGCCCTTTGTTACTGAAAACACCAAAAACAACAGGGAACCCCAAATAAAATGAAAATGAAAAATGTCTGCCCCTCATATCTTTTCTATTAGAAAGCTTATATTGTTTACACTTATTAYACTTAAATAAATTTTGAAGGGATTTTCACAGTCCCCTGCCACTGTCAGCACTTAGTAAAGTAAATAGCAAACAGACAGAAATTAAAGAATTTCTTTCCTATCTCTAATGACCTGATGATCAGTTTGCTCAAAGGGTTTTTCTGTGCTCTTTGGAGAATAGTAACTAGTATTCACAAGCATTCCTTTTTTTTCATTTGAAACACGCTCACTTAAGACTCATGCTGTTATTTTCGGTCAGTATCTGGTGCAGGGCAGTATTTTGAAGTATGGAAAACTGTGAGTGTTCTTGTTCACACACAAAAAAATCATGCTGTTAGGCACCGTATATTCATATAATGAGAATACATATCCTGTCCAAAGTCTACTGCATTTTCAACAGTCTCCCAAATGCCAGCCAACTCAGACTCTGCTTGGCTTCCAAAATCAGATGTGATCAGGCATGTAACAATGTAAAGAAAAATAAACCCACAAAGGCACTCTGAATTATAATGTAAATTTTTTTCTAACATACAAGAAAGAACAAAATGGAAGTTTTATCCCAGCTCTGCTTCCTTTTGAGTTCCCCCACCCACCCTTATTACTGTGAGCAATATTTTTCAAAATAAAGGCACACTGATTTGTTTGTTATTCTGGGCTCTGAAAAGAAAATCAGATTGGAACACTGTCCAACTGTATGGCTGTAGTCCCATTAAGGACCTCTAAGCATACTTGTCTTTGTCCATTGTAAACTAGTTCATTGTCTTCCGGGGAGAGCTCATGATAAGCCAACTTATATATAACTTTATAACTGTATATGCTTATACATTTTTGCAGGATGTTGACCCACATCATTCCTGTTGGTTCTCACACACTAAGAGATGCACATAATGAGCTGCCGCCTCCTGCTCCCCCGCTGCTCGGCTGTTATTTTACACACTGGTGATACATCTCTGAAGCCTCTCTTCCCCTTGGTGACCCCACATGGCAGCCTCAACTGGTCGGCGTGAGTTGGCTCTGTCATCCCTGTGTGTCCAGAGTCCTGAGGCCACCGGGCTGTACTGCAGAGGCTGCGAGCTTGAAGGAGACTGCTGTAGGCGCAAACTGTAGCACTAGCTCAGGGCTGTGGTCCCTCCTGTCTCATGTGGCTGATGCATCTCATGCACTGGCAAAAACAAACAAACAAACAAACAAAAAAAACTTGTTATTTTTGTCCAAATGTTTGACCTCCTCAAACATCCGAGGAAGAAACAGGTCCATTGGCATTCTCTTGCTAATCCAAGGAAACCTTTTGCACGGGCCTGTGCTTTCTAACCTGAGATTGACTTTAATTATCCATTATTTTGTCCTCCTCCCTGGGAGCCTCTAGCTGAATGCATTGTGCCACCCAACATATTAGTCAATCATCCCAGCTTATGGAACGCTGTACTTTGCATCTTGGCCTCAGTGTCATTCATGTGCACTGAGTGGAGACAGCAAGCAGATTTAAGACACCGCGCACATTTAAGCGTGCTAGGACCTGTCTGTTCCTATAGTAAATAACTTTGCTGACATTCAAGCTGCATGCAGCTTGATGTTAGGTCAAACAAAAATGTCACACTATAATCACTTTTTAAATAGCTGTTTCCGGCTCAGTACTGTATAGTTCTGCAAGAGAAAGCACTTAAAGCTGACAGACAGAAAGAGGAACCTTCTGTGTAGGATGTTTGCCTAATCCCATCTCTGCCCCTGCCTGTCAGACTTGGAGGTTTTGTTTGTTTAAAAAAAATTCTGTGTATACATTTTAATGCCACTGTACTTTTCAGATGGGCAGACTATAAAGAAAACTCCTCAGTGAGTTCTGGGGAGAGCCCTTTGATGTGGCTGTGAGTGGTTTGGGTGGCCCCGGAGGTACAGTGCCCTCAGCAGCATTTGAGGTCAATGCTGTGTCGTGGTGTGGGGGGCACTAAGCTGCTGACATGCCATTGCTTGGAAGAGACCTGTGGGTAAAATCCTAATGAGCTTTAGTGGCCAAAAGTGTGAGTGTTTTCACATTCCCTAATACCAATCCCTAAATTAGTCTCTATCTCTGAATCGCCCCGTGGAAGATGTGAACCACAGGGGAAGCCTCGTGAGACTGACTTTCACTGTCAGCCACCTGAGTTCGGTGGCTAAAGTTAGATGGTGTGACGGTCTGCATATCGTCTCAGCGAGGCTCTGGCATCCTGCCTTGTCCTAGACGGGCACTAGTGTTGCCACAGGGAACAGCGATAGCTTGCTAGGGTGCACAGTGGTACTCTCTGGGCTTTCCTGAGTGGTACTTTCCTCTTCCACAGAGCCAAAATATGGCTGGAGGGCATACCTGCACCCAGCCACCTGGAAGTGTGCCCGAGGCTGCTCCTTCTTGTCACTCTCTCCCACTTTCCCAAAATTGGACATGTGAGAAGAACTTCCCACCTGCATCTTTGTCTTTTGCATTAAAAGCTCTCCCTGGGTGGCTATGAGTGGTTTGTGTAGTGGCAATAAATGGCAATAATCAGAAGGTGACAGCATTTTCCAAGGGGAAACAGTTCTGGAAGGCAAAAGCATTAATGATCTACAAGGAACAATTGAAGTGAGTGATCTTTTAGCCAGAAAAGAACTGTGTAGGAGGTGCTGTGGAAATCCATGAAGGAACAAAGCAGACTTGTCATCAACAGTTTATGAGAAAAGAAGAAAATAGCCTTTCTTCAACTTTTTCACTATAACCTTTTTCTTCTTACTTTGATCTTTGACTTTCTTTTTTCTAACCAGCTGGGGGACTGAGAAGGTGCTATAGATGTGACTGAATGCTGCCATGAGAGTCCAGCCATGGAAACACCCCCGACTGGTGCTTCACTGAAGCTGTTGACCCCTGCTTGTAAGTCTTGTAAGTCATTTCCTTTCCTGATTAGATCAAAATAGTGGCACCAATCTGAGCGTGTCAACATGGAGATTTCTATGCTCATTTTCATCACTGTCCTAAAGGAATGTATACTCTATACCTTTTAGGTTGAAAAGCAAGTTTATTCTTGTAGAAATATATTTGCAAGCTGCATTTAGACATTCAGCATTAAATCTTCACACATCCCTTATTTCACATAGTTACAGAGTGTGGTGGCTATTGCCAAATCTTATAATAATAAACATGATAGATGAGCAAAACTCTTCCACATTCAGACTCTGGAAGATAGGCTTTTGCCAAATGCAGCTGCTAGCTATTGGGCCCTATAGAGAGGGAGCTGGGAAAATATTATAGCCTCCAAGAGGTAGGGCAAGTTGATCCTTGTCTACAACTATCCAAGATTTCTTAACCCAGAAATACCTTCTTTTATACCTCCAAATTTATATTGGCAAATCTTCTTCTCTTAACAGTATATCTCCTGGGAGTGACTAAATTGCACTGCACTCTGGCTCCACCAGTAATGTGAAAGCAAATAGTGGCAGTTGTATGCAACCCCAGCGGAACTAGTTTAGGGCTGGTGGAGAATTCATCCAGACTAGAAGAGGGAGAAGGAAGAAACGGGGAGATGGATTATGGGACAGAGTATATAGAATGCACAATGCATTTATGAAAAATAAAAATGCATTCAGAGTCCACCAACCTCTCCCTCTTTTAGGCCATCCCTTGGTAGAAAAATTAAAACTGGACTAGAGGAGCCAGCTGTGGATAGGCGTTCCTGATACAGCATGAAAAATAACATGCACTGAAAAACAAATATTGTGATTTGTGATCTTGGGTGGTATAGATTTGTAGGCCAAGAGAAACTCAGATGAGGGAGAATAAAATGCCCCAGTTCAATCTTTCTGAATGTGAATCAATACTTTGTTTTGTGCAATTCTGCTTTCCTGTAAAAGAACACAATGCAAGGTAGGGAAGAGAACAGCTTCTTATGTTACTTTTTTTAATGACATTTGAGATGAGATCACTGTGTGCAGGAACATCAGCTGTTCAACTGATCGTACCAAAATTGACTCTAGTTCTTTTGCATGCTTTATCCACTCTGCTGGTTGCAAATGCTCTGCAAAAACTCTCCTGGCTTCACATATTGCAAGAAAACATATTTGATGGCTCAAGTCACAAATTATCTCACTCTGATTATCTTTCGGTCTTCTGATACTATCTGGCAATGGCAGTTTTGTTACATCTGTTGCATGTAAAATCAGATCTTGCATCCAGGTTTTCATTGGAGGAGCAAAACTTGTGCTGCACCACCATAGGCATGAAAATGCACATATGTATACGTGTGTGAGGAAGAGTGCTGTTTTTTCAGCGTTTATCATCAATAATTCTGCAGTGGGTTTGTGACACGCTAAAATATATGTGATGCAGATGGTATGCCATGATGATCATGATGAGCCAGTAATGAAATACAACTTTAAGAATTGTAAGTTATCCCCCTGTTCCTCTGTTTTCTCTGCTAATCATCCAATAAAAACTTACCCCTCAAGCAGGGGAAAATTTTCAGTAGGATTATAGTAGATAAAATGCTTTAAGACGTTCAGATGAAAGATGCTTTATAGGAAACCAGCATTTTTATAGCAGGATATTTTTTTAATTATGATGGTCACATGATTTTTCTTGTTAAAAATATTTTGCTTCCTTTTTATTGTATGGAATATATACAATACTTAGTAGTACGTGATCAGAAGACATGGTCTTGTCACATCATATGTCGTTCTTGTTATTGAAGATAAAACAAGGAAGGAGAATTTTTTTTCTGAGTCTGTGTAGATCTCCTAATAGTACACACCCGCTGCAGAAAGGAGTTGCAGAAAGGCTGGGTTGTAATGAGCAGGCTTTGTGGGTACCATTTGATATACGTGCCTTTGTATGAAATAACTTTTCTGTATCAAACTTCTCTGTGTATATTTATGCAATACACCATAGACTCAGTTGTTTCACAACTGCATCAAACTCTGGAAAAACCAATGGAAAGATTCATGGTGAATTTGGTGGAGTTTCACATCAAAAGCCCCAGTGGAAGAAGAATTAGGCTCCTTATTTCTTTGTTTTATAGATACAAAAATTGTAGTCATAATAATTGGTGATACAGATTTAAATTTACTTTAGTTTAAAAGAAAGATATGAGTTCAACAGATAACCAGAATTATAGTGTATATTTTGAAAGTACAAAGCTTTCAAAGTCAGATTTTTATGCACTTTGTGAATTTAACACTACAGTGAAATGGTAGTCATTGTTTAGATTAAAAGAATTATTACTAAATTATTGCAAGTTATAGAGAGGAGAAAAGAGATCCTTTACCTGTGTACATTGTGAAAGAAAGTAATAGGACATAATAATTTGCAGGATGGGATTCTTCAGTAACATAGTATCACCCCTTTGTGCCATTAAAAAGAGAGGAACTTGCCATATGCTGCTGTTTAAGGGAAAAAAAGTCATGCTAGAATGAGAAATAAAACATTGTTAATATTACCAGGTTTTGCTTTGTTAACTTCACATTCTTTAATTTATGCAAAAAAATTCATGTAAAAATTTATGCAAGGATTTTATGAAGTGCTTCTATACACCCACAATTTTACTGTTGCGTTGCAAGTGGATCATAAATCCTCAGATGTTTTTAAAGCTAAGACATGCAGCCATATAAAATTGAAATTCCCAGGGATTTTTCAGAATTATGATTTGTCTTGTGTAGTAGATCTGAGGAGCCACTGCTTTTCCTGTCCCATATTTTTCATAAGGGAAATCAAATACAGTAGTATCAACCTAGAATTTCTACTGAGCAGAAAAATACTGGTATTAACTTGCCTGCCTTTTAAACCAAGATTTTTTATGCAAATTTATAATCATTTTACAGATTAGAATAGAAGACATGATTTTTCATAAAGCATGTATCTCTTCTATGCTTTTTAGCTGGATGCATTGGCAGATGTTACAGTATGTATGCCTTACTATGTGTAGTTGTGTTTCTACTCTGAGAGTATGTATTTTGTTTCATTTGTTGTTTTGGTAAAATTACTGAATGTTTCCATAAGCACAGGAGCAGGTTTCCTATCACAGAGCTCTTTGAATGTGAAAATGGCATAGCAAATATACAGACTCAAGAAAGCATTTCAAGACTGCTGGTAGTTACAGTATTCCAGTACAAGGCACTCTGATAAACTGCTGTACAAATGTGTTCCATTACAGTGTACTGACAGGTTGGTGTGGTGACATTAGGAAGATGACAGCAATGCTTGAATAATGATTCAACTTGAAAAATCTTCATTGTTTTGTGACTATTTGGAGGATGATTCCAAATAATACTACAAAAGACTCAGATTATAAATGTGTTGGGGTGACATTTGTAATTGTCTTGGATAACACAGTCGGCTGACCTTTGTAAACCAGTTACTACACAATCCATGATTCAATAAAACCTACCCCGTCCAAATGTTTTTAAACTGGTTTCATTTTGTAGCTTTTTTTTTTAATAGGTTAGATTTTTACAAAACTTGTCAATAAGATTCCTGCTGCCTCAAAGTTCCAGATTTTTCTTTTTTTATTTACTATGTGAACATTTCAATCAAACCAAATATGACAGCTTAAAGAGCTGCAGATGGCTGTGGGGCTAGAGAGAACTCACTGTCTAAATTAACAGGTAGAAAGGAGAGTCTCCTACTAGGCTATCTTAAGTTCAGCTGAGCTAATTTAGTAATGAATTTTTCTTCAGCCTCAATTCACAGCGTAAAGTTTTGAACCTTCTCTGGTGCAGACTGGACTCTGCTGGTGGTAAGCATTTTCTTTTTTAAATTTACTGTAATGGACATCTGTAAATCCAAAAACATCCATGATTTCACATGTGTTTCTGATTTTTTTTTTTTTTTTTTGACACTGGGGTGTTAAATACAGGTTGTAGCTGTAGTTTGACTTTGTCTCTTTTACGCATGTCCTGCTTTAAAAAGGAATGAAACTAATAAGCATGGGTAGAAAGGTGCAAGGTAAATCCTTATTTCTTCACAAACCTTATTTTGCATGATCGAAGATTTATTTGCTTTTTCATTGTACGAGCATTTGTTCATTCCTGTTGCTTCTTAATTTAGCTTCTTCTAGCTATGTTATAAGGTAAGAGGCTTAGGTAGATTCCATTCTGAAAAGAAAAATTGTTCAGATCAAGAAAACCTACAAAAACTAGACTGTCGACTGAGTAAAAAATGTTGGTCTCACCCCTCCCCATTCATACATCAACAATCTTTTACTGTTGTAACTAGAAGGGTAAAGTACTCTCTAGCAACAATATTTCAGAAAAATGAATTTGTATGTTGTCATTAGGTTGTAATTAAGGGCTTGTCTTGAATTTTTACTTTTCATTTTTTAAATTTGAATTCTTTTTTTAAACTGATTAATTGGAAATTTCTTGTATTGTGGCCAATGGCCAAGATACCAGTTTATAATTGAGTTACATGCTTAGATATAGAGTTGCAGCTCCATTTCATGCAACTTTTTGCTTTGAATTTGTAACTCGCCACATATGGAAAGGGAATACCTTCTGTAGTAAGCAACTTCCATATGGTCCCTTATTTCTTTGCTATAAAGTACTTAAATGGAGCTGTATATCCCTGCTGTTTTAAGCTCACTCTGTTATAGGGAGTTCTTAGAAGTTTCCTGACAGTTTTCTGAGACCAAATTGAGAAAAATGTTTTCCTCACCTCTGAGCACAGCTATGTGAAACAGACTGTACTGTACTAAATACAGTTTATTGGCATCAATTTGAACTTTATTCTGCTCATTTTTCTGTTTTCTGCATGGAAACATTTTAGCAAACCTATTTGTTGGTTTCTTGGCTACAATATTCCTGAAAACAGTTGATCTTCAGTGACTATTGCAAAAAGTGGAAATGAAACCTTCAGTTAACCCTTGGAAGCATTGCTTTCAAAACATTGATTGTAGGTGTTAAGTCAGCCACTAAGCAGAGCACAGAAAATGCCATGATCATTATCTGTGATGAACACAGCTCAGAAATACCCCAGACAATACTCACCACTTCCCTTGAACAATCTCCCGGCCAAAAATATTTTTGAGAAGACGTTATGAATAATTTTAAATAATAATCTTTGGAAGCCGAACTATTCACAGTAAAAGACAGATGCGTCACTGTTAAAAAACACTTGCTGGAAATCATTTTCAATCAATCTACTATGTCAAAAATAGCCTATGAAAATAATTATGATGAGTACTTTTATCTTGGGAATGGTCTTCACTGCTTCAGCAATCATATATTTTCAAAAAATGTCATAAAGAAGGATCCCAGGCCAAAATTTCTGGGATGCTTCCAGTACCCCCAGAGCTGTACAAGTTTAATTCAGTGCTACTCTATTATTATGCTCAGTGTGCTTTTCACAGATGAACTGAAACATTTAAATGCTAAATAATTTCTGTTTATCTAGAGCATTGTCACTTTTTTTTTCTTTGTTGTTAAGATGCTTCTGTTTAATTGAATTTATTTATCCCTCGTTCAGTCCTTAAAAACTTTTAATGTTCTGGGGAGCACAGAATACACTGGGAACATATTGCTATCTATTACTACTGTAAGAACTAGAAAAGTATTTACCTTAAATCAACACAATACTTTGGATTCAGGGATTTTTTTTTTTAATTAAAACAGGAATATTAGGACATGAAGTACCATTCCAAAATGAATGAAATCATTCTGAAGATACTGATTTTTTTCTCAATTCTATCGCTATTTTTTTATCCAAAACTATTTGCCAGTTCTGATATACATTCTTGCATGGCTTTGACATGTATCTGCTTCTACTGACAGATAAACTACTTGGGTAAAAAAATGGACTCACCCTAAAGCTATCACTTACATATTAGAAATGTATCTGTTGCTTAAACAATAGCACCTTTTAAAATGACAATCAGTTTATTACAGAGCTCTATGACACAAAACCATGTTATCTTTTTAAAGAAAAATATATATGTCCGTGTTCTACTGTTCAGTTTTTAATCCTCCATTGTTGCTGGTTGATCACAGGTTTTAATTACAGAGACAGTCTCCCAGACCCTGCTGGTAATTAATTGCTGTAACTCGTGTGCCTTTGTGAAGTCTGCAGTGTGTCTGCAGATAAACAACTCATTAACACTTTTATACAAGTGAAATGGATTTCCAGTTATTACTATCTTCCCCCTTCCCCCAATTTTCACAGGCATTTTGCTTAGAAATTATGGATGCCTCATTGCTTACCAAACTAGATAGCCTTGTGTTTCTTCCTCCACCATTCAGAAATGGTTTAATCAAAGTCACACTGCTGAGCTGTTGCACCTGCCCTCCTACTGCTGTGCTTGTGCGAGAAGCCTTTTGAATGATAAAACGAGTGTTTTGTATAAAACAAGGGAATCAGAATGAGGGTTTGGGCCAGAACAGTGGTAGCAGTTTATAGAAAAAGGATCAAATGTGAGTGATACTGACAGAGAATCTGTATTGATGTTAGCGTCTGTATAAGTATCTCAGGACACTAGATTAGGTCAGATGACTAAGGGAAAAAAATGTGACCGTAAGTATCCAGTGTATATGGGTACAAACTAGAAGATCCAGTGGAATCTGTAACACGGTGTATTACAAACAGAAAATAGGTGTAAACTAATTCTGTGACCTGCTTATCTGCAGAAAGCTGGGACTCGATCCAGCAACTTTGATCCTCCAAGAAAAGAGGGAATGCAGCATCATGTACAGCTAATTTAGTAGAGTTCACCCAGAGTACAGCTCAAGTCCTAACGTGGGCTTGGCTACATGACCCCAGCTGCTGTGCGCAGTGAGCCTCCTGCCTTCCCAAAGCTGGATTCCTCTATTTGGCACCCAGGAGCCTTTTCACAAGGTGGGATTTTGTACTTATCAGAAAAAAAAAGCCTTGCACTTCAGTTGCTCCAAAGAGGGTCCTGCCTCTTTAGCACAGTAGTTCTCTGTTTCAGCAGACATACTTGGAAATCTTTACAGCATTCCACTGGAACCAGTCTAACTTCGGTGCTTTATTTCTCTGAGGCACCGCAAGTATGGAACATATTACCTTACTGGGGAAAATCCTGACCTGTATTACTGCTTTGGTACTTTCAGAGTGGTCTTCATGCACTGTATCCCAAAGTGCCTTACAGAGTAATAAATTACATTACCCACAACGATTATGACCTCAGTAAGATCCACCTAGGGCCAAGAATAGCTACATGTTACTGTCAGTTAATTAGTCGTGGTGTTCATTAACTGAGGAAGTGAGAGCCAGGAAGCTATCCTTTACCTTTGTGGCTGGTGTCATGGGATGGCATGAAAGCCATCTAAACGGTCGCTGGCAGCAAGTCGAAAGGAAGTTAAATATCTCCAGGAGTTCATTCCTGTGGCCCATGAGATGGGCACAAGCACACATGCAGTCACCCCGTAATGCACACCACACTCACGTCCAGGCCCAAGGTTGTGATCCTCACTTCTTACAAACGTGGCCTGGGCAACTATGACCTTAAACCCGAATCCTGTGTAATCGCTGAGTTTGGCTACCCTATCTGGCGAGGGTGGCTCTCCAGTCCTGCAGCCTGATAGACTCTGAGTTCAGACAAAGGCATAGGCAGGGCTTGCTCCTGGGGCATAGAGACTGGTATGTGCAAGCACACTCAGTGGATTAACATACCACTGAGCAAACCCAGTTGGGCTATTAGCTGCCTTTCTGTAAGCCATCCAGAAGCCTTTTTGGAAGTAGAAATCAAATACTCCATATTCTAACATGTAATGAAAAAGACATCTATGTCTGCAGCCTGATACTGCTAGTGCCTGGCCTTAATCCTTATGAGCCTAAATGATGAACCATGATGCAAGCTGATGGAGAGCTGGAGCAGCAGTACACAACTTCTTGCGCTCCAGAGGAAAAGGCATGAACTGCCCCTCCGGACAGAAATGTTGCAGTTCATGCAGTCAGCAGCACACAAAGGGAGTGCTACTGTTCACTTACTCCGCAAACTGCACAGCCAATGCCCAGCTATATCCTTCTATCTGAAAGCATCCTTTCACTCAAAAGAGGACTGACACTGAAACAGTAAGAGGTTTTTGGTCCGTGTGAGAGGCAGAGAGCAGGCCAGGGAAGGGTATGAGACTGAATACCACTGTCTGTTTCAAGATCCTATAGATATGCAGATGCGTGCTTTTGGATTTCTCATTTAGTGCTAGTTGTCTCGGTCTTTCTACTCCTTCCCAACTTTTGGCACCTGACAGCCTATGGGACTCTTTAGTAGCCCTCCTTCTTCCATTCAGAGTTCAACCACATTTCTTATCTCCCTTTACTCTGCCAGCAACCTTTGTTACTCTCCCACAGACAACATCATTCCCATTTTCTTTCTAGAGCATTTATTTTTTAAGTACAAAAAATGTCTTCATGCTTTTTCCTCTCTTCCTCCACTCTGCTCCACACTGCATATTCTGGAAGTCACCTTCAGACCACTCTTGAGTGTTACCTCTATTGCACAGGGCTGGGATCATGTTACAGCTTTCCTCTTCTCACTAAAGATGTGTGTTCTGATTTGAACTTCTCCAAAGTTCAGGGATGTTTGGAATCTGAGCTTTTGGCTTAGGCCCCTCTCAGTGCCTCATATCAGAGTCTAGGAATTGAAAGAAGTTGTACGTGGCCTGGAAAGCCAGGCCTGCAGGATGGAAGTGACAAAGAATAAAAGAAAAATAATAGTACTTCAAACAAATTAAAACTGACCCTGCAATTAATTGTGTGGACTTTGGGAACATACCAGCACGTCTTTGTTTTCATCCAAGCCACATCTCAGGTGGGGCTCACCTGGTTTCTGGAAATCCCAACAAGCAAATTCATTCCAGGAACCAAGCCTGACATGGTTGCAAATGCTGTCATATTCTTTCACTTTCACTGCAAGGGACCAGGCTAGGAGAAGGTGGTGGAAAATATCACCATAAAGGTAATGTCATTTGGCACTCAGCTGCTTTTCCTTCATAATGGATCTGAGGAGGGCAGAACAAACATTTTTGTTTCACCAGTGTAGGGTTGGACAGCTCAACTTTGCCTTATGGTCAAGATTCAACATGCACACGGAAGGAAGATGAGACTTGTTTCAAAGTATTTGTCAAAACACTGCATTCCACATCGGGTAGCATGGCATCAGATCGCTTGAGGTTACATCTGACACTGTTAGATGTCTAGTGTGAAGCCATCAAAGGTTGCATTTTGCTCAGGGACCCCTCTCCACCCCCCCCACACAGCCCACCAATCCAGGAGGTATTCCCACAATGCCAGTCAGGTGTCTGTCAGGAATGAATTGCTGTGCAAGCTTCACTGAGCCTTTCCGTTGTCAAAACAAGAATAGCTGTAATTTTCTCTCTTTCTGTTTACAGGAAACAAAAGCTTCCTTCCTGTCCTTTTCCTTGTGGCAGAAAATAGACCAACCGAGAGACTGCCCAGAGATGGCAGAGAGTACCAGTGGCTGCCTCATCCCCTTTCCTAGGGAGCTGTTACAGCAGCAGGCTATATTTAACCTATTTTGTTGCACACTGGCAGTCGCATCCCCTCTTACTTTCTTCCTTCTCTGAGTCTCTGTGTCTCTTTGCAGCTCCTTCCTGCTACTGTGAGATGTGTGAACTATATATGGCCTGGGAAATCTGTGGCAGTCAGTATTTTTAAACCGTCCAAGCCTCCGGTTTGCACACTGCTGTGACGCAGATTAGTTAGCTTTGCAAGTTTCTCATGGGAATCCAGGGTGCCCAGCCGTAGTTTGCAATGCTTGGGTGTTTATTTTTTACCCTTGACCATGCAACCCTTGGGGCCTTGGACTGATATCTTGAGACTTGGGAAGCAGCAGACCTTGTGTGTGCACAGGGGAGGGTTTAAGCCAGGCTGTTGTCATGGTGCTGCTTTCTGGATGTAAGCTGCAGGTCTGCGAAAAGATGTGACCTTTCCAGCTGGCCAAATGTGGCCAGCTATCGTGGCAGGCTGTGTATACGAAGGACCTCCCTAAACACTTGGCACGTGTCATCTGCCCTCCTGCAAAGTCTGTGTCTTGGCTGAAAGTCTCTGTTCATACCCTCTGTGGAAACAACATCACTTCATAATTTTAGCAAGAGATTGGAAGATAGCACTGATACTTCATTTAGTCACTTGGGACTCGTTTAGTAACCTCCATGCCATTCTCTGAATGGGGCAAGGAGCCTTATGCGGGGTCCACAGCTCCTAAAAGACAGGCAGCACATGTAAAGTCTAAGCATCAAGCTGTGTTGGGTATTTTTAGCTAATGAAGAGTACACACAAAACAGATAGTCTGTGTCGCGTCCAGTTCTCTATCTAGACAAAAACATTGGGGGGGAGGGAAACAAAGGTAATGTCCAAGTCACTGGGAAGACTGGGAGCAAAAGGTAGTCTTGCTGAGTCCTGCCTGCATTATGCTACTCACACATTGCCTCTCCAGAAGTAAGGCTAATAAAAAGGAGAAAACAGAGGAAGGTAACAAGCCCTAAGAATAAACCAAGGACATAAAAATCAGATGGAAGGTGAGGGAGAAGAGGTTTATAGTAATGAAACCCTGGTCAATATATATTTGGTGTAGAAAATACTAAATAAAAATAAAGGAAAAAATATGTGGGAGCAAATCCTTTGACTAGCTCCACTTGCACAACAGACCTTTGTTGTTCCCTCTTCTTCCACAGCTAAAATCCTCCCTGTCTAAAAAAAGTGCTTCTGAGGACACAAAGATTCCTCATGAATTTTCTTCTGTTGCCACCTTTTAATTTCTCGTTTATATTCAATACACAGAAAGGAGAATGCTGTTTTGAGACTCTTTTCTGGAAACATCCTGACCAAAAACATTCTTCAAACATTTTCACTGTGAGAAAGCACGGGAGCCACTTGTATTGTCTACAACATAAAAATCCATTTTTCTCTTTTTTCTTTTTTTGCTGAAGTTCTTTCAGAAGATAAAGAGGATGTATTAGTCACTCACAACCTTGTAGACTGAGAAAATTCTCTTAATGAGATATTCTTCTGTGAAGAAATAATGCCGTGTTTCTTTTTTTTTAATATTTATGATGTATGTGGACTGAAATTAAATAACAACTAAAGTTCTTGTGCATGAATTTAGTCCTGTAGAACAGTGAACTTGCCTGCAGCATATATTTGCAAATATACATATGTTCAGCTATAAATATGTACTTATATCTACTGTTGTCTTTTATGCTGTGTTTCCTCAGTAAGAATCATAACTATAGTAGTGAGGAAACAATTCAAAGTTTAATCTAAACCTTTGGGATGCAGTCGATTCTCATAGATTTCAGTGGCATTTGGACAAGGCCCTTCTAAAAGCTGATCTTATTTGAGATGTTTGATTCTAGCTTCATGAAAGTACCTGTAATTTGTGAAGACCAGCCTTTCAAGCTTTAAGGATTTGCAGTTTAAGGAATGCTAATCAGTATTTATATGGTAATAATTTGACCTCTGCACTGCTCTAGTCAATTTGTTTTAGTTGCTAATAGACCACAACACTTCAGCCTGTCAAAAAGTGAAGGATCACAGATATTATCAGAAAACTTCTAGTTTTGGTGCAATGACACTAGGCAGTATTACAGTGAAGGCTAATTTCTCAGGGCCAATTGGACCAGTGTAGGAAAGGCTCTGTGTTCAGGAAACTGTTTGTCATGGTTGATTAACTTCTTGGATTTATAAACATTTAGCTAAAACAACACTGAGGATACAAGTTTAGCAGGATTAAAGGAAAGCATGAGACATATTTATTATCAGTGAGGACACCTGATGCCAATAGGTAAGAAAAAAGGAGAGAGGTAAATCCTCATGATTCTATTAGTGACAACCCCTGGTCCCCGAGATGTCTTAGATGCATTATGAAGTTAGTAAAGAGGCACTCTGATGTTAGTAAAGAGAATTCAGGACAAACCTCTGTCAAAGGTAGAATATTAGATTAGATAAACCAAGGGCTTAATCTGATTTGGAAAGTATTATTTGCCAAGTACATGTTTGCTCATGAAAACTGAGGTTTTTCTTAGCAGGGTACTGATTGGGGGTTTTGTATTTCAAAATTTGGCTCTATTTGTCTCCTTTCTATCAGAGAAGACCTTAGTTTAAGCACACACATTATTTTGGGATCAAAATGGCTTTATCATTCCAGAGGTACTTTCCCAAGTGTTCCCATGGCATGGATTGGTCAGTGGATTTTTAATTCTGTGGATGCCAATTAGAAAACAAAGCATAAGAGGAAGTTCACTTCTGGGCAGAGAGAGCATGTCGTGGGTGGCCTTTGATGCCACAAAGCCTCAGACTTCAGCCACCTGAGAAGTTAAATAATAAACCCTGACTGGGGAAGCTTGTGGGCATTACATCATTTACACATAAAAACAGGAAAAATAGATTTATTGGACACGTGGGTGGCTATGACATCACCAGCAGCCAATCTAGAAGTTTTAGCTATATCCAGCAGTCTAATGCTCCTTAATACCATTCTTTGTAGATGAGTATCCCACAAACCTGCCTCTCTTCTTTGGATTTCTGTTCTTTAGTTGTGCTACAGATTGACTGTGACATATTGAGTGAGATCTGTACAGCTGCAGCTGTAGGGAGATTGCTTTGCATTGTAGACATAGGATGTGCTCTGAGTGTTTTTCAAAACAAGCGTAGTTCTGGAGACATGAACTGCTGCTGCAGTTTTAATGGGGATTGAGAACAGACCAAAGGGACTTCTGGAGATCTGATGTGCTTGAAGCATTTTATTATGGTGATACTGGCTGCTTAGAAGTGGCTATAAGACTATTATGTTTCCTAAATTAACCTAAAGAATTTCTAACTGTCTGAAAAATAATTATCTGGGGAAAAAAATGTTCCCTAATACAAAAGCTTGAGAATAGGCACTGAGCAGCAACAGAACAGCTAGTGGTGGTAGAGGGCATTGCTCCTGCACTCCTCCTTAGAAATGATGAGAGGAGAGCCCTAGGACTGACTGAAATGAAGGAGGGAAGGATCATTTGAGTTTGCAAGGACAGAGCAGCAAGGCTAATCAGCCGTAGGAATAGGTGCTGGCAAAAACAAAAGGCATACAGGAGGCAATAAGATTCTTAGGTGTTATTTCTGGGAGTCTAGGCCTCCACGTAAGCACAATACAGCAATAATTTGCTTTTGAGTGTAATCCATCTCTGTTGCTTTAGGCTCTGTGCAACTGCTCATTCACCCCAATAACTCACCCCTCACACTTCACCTAAGGGAGCGTGTTGGACCAGGACCAGCTCATATTCTCTGGAAAAGCACCCACTGCACACTGACCCTAGACAGCCTTGCTGAAAGCATCTCTGAGCTTTCTTTAATTAAAACTCTGATTTGGGCTCAAGCAAGAGAAAATAAACATTGTCCAGTTCCGGTGTTCAGATCCCTCTGCATTCTCAATGTAAACCAGATGTCACAGCTGATTCCTAAAACTGCTCTGAATGTGGCAATCACAACCTCCTACTACTCACCACAGAACGGCAGCAGTCAGGGGCTGAACCTAGTAGCTGCCTTTATGCATCTTGCTTTCATATTTAGTCTCAGAATGTTTCCTGATCTTTGATATTCTAACTTCTCTCTCTCCCTCTTTTTTTTTTTCTCCTCTCTCTTCCCTCACAGCTTCAGAAAAGAGTTGACACACAGTACATCTGTAAAAAAAGGGAGGGGGGGGGAGGAGCAAGAAAAAAGGCAAGAAAAAAAAGCCTATGTCCCTTTGATTGTTTCTGAGACAACAGGTAAGAGATCCAGAGCACTGGCATTTTCCCAGCTGCATGCACATGGTGTCAGGGCTTGCTCGGTGCCCCACGGGGACGGGTGGGAGGCTGTCTGTCAGCATGGATCCTGGGGAAATTGTGTGAAACAAATAAGCCTCTCTTGTGCTCCCATGTCAGCCCATTGTATGGGGCTCCCACTCCGGCTGCTGAGTCCCCTGCTTCACTTGCCGGGTGGCTGGAGGAAGACTAGTAGGCAGGCAGGTGTCAAAGGCAGCCTCAGATGTGAATCTGAAGGCTGAGGCACCTTCAAAACATCAGGACTGGAGATAAATGACTTCCTCTTCCCAGGGCTGCAGCTGGGTCATGCAGGAAGGAGGACAAGTTTATCACTTCAGGAAAGAGAAGATGTATTTGGCAGTTACGAATTTTACTGAAATAGATGAAAGAAAAAGCTTTTCCTTCAGTCACTTAACTTCCTGCACCAGCTTCCATCCTTCCTAAGTAATCATCATGGGAGAACCCATGAAGTAGGGATTACAAGCCAGTAGCCGGGCAGGAGTACATTCAGAATAAAATAAGGTGAAAGAGGGGCAATGCTGAACCAAGCTGGCCAGTTTAGACACCTCTGAAAGCCATCCTGGCTACACTCCAGAGCCTTGTGAGTGCAACAAAGGGCATGGACCTAAAGCGGAAAGAGGTTGTGGGGAGGTTGAATGACACTGGCCCACAAGCTGAGTCCTGTCCCTGCACCACCAGGTGGGCAACATGGATTTAAAAGCATTATCAGAGTGGCTGCCAAATAACGCTCCTCCAGGTTTTCCACCAGATTAGGGCTGGGGAACATCTTCATACAGACAGGTAGCTTTGACTTAGGTTACTGGAGTCAACATACAGGAACATGGCAAAGGAAGGTGGAAGTTGTGTTCAAAATGTCACAGAGGCAACTGAGATTTTTGTTCATCTGTTGCCTGTTCCCAATGCAGCATGCTATTACAAAAGCAGATTTACTAGAAGCAGGCTAAAAGGGCTTAGCCCCTTCCCTGCCTTTCCGTATACTTAATGGTAGGGGGATGTGCTCCCATGCCATATGATGTGGCTGCACTGTTGCAGCTGTGCAGTTGACCTCCTAGTACCTCTTTAGACTGAGGGTGGCAACATAGTCTGTCTCAATAATTCTGATCCTGAGCTCCAATCCTGGCTTTACCTGGATGTTTTTGAAGACCACAGTTGTTATTTGATTCATTGAAATGATCTGCCCCCATTTTGGGGTGCCTCTCTCTCAAACATATTGAGCATCCAAATTCCCATTGTCTTCAAAACTAACGAGACTTGGAGAAAGCACTAAAGAATGTATTTCTGAAGTATTCTGAAATACTAAGCAGCTGACCTGTCTTCGTGGCTGTTGCACTAAGTTTCAGAAAAAGACCAATCAGGATTCTGAATACTTTTTAACAATAAACTTAAAACTTCATCTAACTTCACTTGAGGTCAGCAGAACCACTAGTGCCTGAAGAAAAAAGAAGTGTGTAGAAGGTACGGGAATACTATGCCCAGCAATAAGTAATTGCAATTACTGGGTCATCTATGACAACAGAAATGATGCAGGCCAGTTCCCACATACCAGAGTTCATTAAGTGGCAGCCTTTCAGCTTTCAGAAGCTACAGTTGGAGTTTCTATGTAGGCAGGTATGTTGCAAACCTAGAACGAGTGTCACAGAAATCTACCGGAACGCTGTTGCAAAACCTGACAATATTTCTTTCCTAGATTATGATGGCTAAATTTAAACATGAGGCTAATAAATTACGAAGATCTTTCTTAGTCTGGTTTAGGCTTCCATATGTGATAATGACTTTTACAGACAGACTGGGTTAGGTATTGGTAGTGAATAGCTGGCTGTAAATTCTCTGAGATTATATCTGTATGTGTATGTGTGGGTATGGCAGTGTGTCTGGGAGGTATGAGGCATGTGTGTGAATGTATGCTTGTTCCAAGGAATGTTTAATGAAAGTAGTGGCAATAATGGCAAGAAACAGAAATAACCTCTATGATGAATAAAGGGATCCAGCTACATAGCTGCACATATACTGTTCTAATAATTGCCTATCATGTACATAGTACACAGATGAGAATTGACAAAAACATTAGCATTTCTTATTACATATACTTACCATTCATTGATATATGTAGGATGGTTAAGTATTAATTCTTGGAGCAGTAAAATTTTGCTTGTTTTAGAAAAGTTTACTTGTCTTAGAAAAGTAATGCCTTCTATTTCTAATTTAACACTAAAAAGAAGTACTTAATATTACATTTTGAAATTCTTTTAGGCCAAGTTACTTGGATTTACAAATTAGAAACAGACATATGACAGGACTTTATTCAAGCTCAAGATATGGTTTAGGAAGTTTCTTGAAAAAGATCATAGACTCATAAGAACATCCTATTACTTACAGAGATCTAAAACTTTTGTTCCTTGGTGCAATAACATAACATGTTATGAGTCTGGTTTTATACATTTCAAAGATAATGTTGATCTGTTGCACCTCACCTTTATTTATATACAAGCCTTTTCTTTGGTGCATCCTTTATTTTCTAGCTGTATTTGAAAGAAATATGACAGAAAAATTGAAAACTTCATAGCAAACTTCTGCTTATCAGAGGTAAAAGAATCTTAGCTTTTATTTTACTATACAGACCGTGATTACCTTCACAAAACAGTTTACCTTCCAGCACTGAGCTTTATTATATTCAAACTCTCTCTGTCTCTCTGTTTTTCACTTTCTGTCATGGGATTGTTGTAGGATTTCCCATTTTCTAAAAACTCTGCATCTTTGCAGATGTGAAACTCTGCCTACGCAAAAAAACAAGATTTTTTTCCTTTGCAAGATACATAAAAGTAGTTCTGGGACAAACATAATGAGCAGTTAGAGTATCATAACACTGGGGAAATGTGATGTTTTACATGGAAAGAGCTAGCTAGAAATATACTTTCTGTCCTAAATAATACTCACAAAAGACACTTGGAGAACTCCTGTGCCACAGCTCACTCATGGATCAGGCAAACTGAGGCCAGTTCTGCATCATCCCATTCTTGAGAGAGTCCAGCATGGTTTGAGCAGCACTGAGTTTATAATTTGCCCAGGCAGGAGAGGAGTTAATAACTGAATATACGACACCAAACTGAGGAAAATTTTGAAGTATATCCCAGCTTAAACACTTGAATAATCACATTATAAGTGAAACGTTCATATGAAACCACTTTATGGTGTTTGGCTCATAACCTTTGGTGTTTGGCCAAATGCATAAATTAAGAATAACTTATTTTGACTCTCCTAAGGGCACCAGGTCTTTTCTCTCAAAGGAAAGATCATTTGTATATCACATATCCTTTGATTGCCAAACAGGCCTCTACTTAGACGTGCTAAATTAAAGCTTGGCTTCTTTTTCACAGACAAGATGATACAGRAGGGCTCCCTATGAATCCACTGTACAAGCAACATTGTATTTAGGTCATTGCCTTTACAATGATTGTAATAGAAAAAGACTGTTCCCCAATGTCTGCAGAGAACAACTGCTTTCTAAGACAATTGTTTGTGTAAAATCCCACCCAGTTAGAGCTTTTTCCCCCTCAGAGGCTGTTGGCGTAGAGAGTCTTTCTGCTGTTTTTCTATACCAAGTAGAGATGTCAAAGGTCTAAGAGTGAAGGTGCCTCACAGCTGCCCAGGAGGGGATTTTGTCATCTCTGCTATTATGGGAGATAGTTGTGGGGCTAATTCTGAGGACCTTTTTGCAAGCCGTAGCATGATCTCCAGGATTGATAATGCCAGTTGTGGGACTGTGGAGCCCCTATGGCAAGCGTGGGGGTTAGCTCCCCAGGGATGCACCAGTCAAGGCTGGGAACCCTGGGTTAACATACCCCAGAGGGCAAGCCTTTTTCTTTTCCTGGTGAAGATCAGGCCTTAGAGGCACAGCACAGAGTATCACCCAGGAGGATCTAGCCCAAGAACATCATTCCCCTGAGAACTGAATGGCCTTTTGAGCAAGACAAGTGCCTTTGGCAGGAAACTCTCTGGCAAGTACATGAACGAGCAGTTGGCTCCCACACTGGTGATGGGACCTTCGCTAAAAAAGTGACAGCCCCCTTTTTCCTGCCCCCCTCCACCTCTTGCCAATTAACAGAGCTGAGCTTTAGGTTTCCTTCTAATAACAGTCAACTTTAAACTGGTTTAAGAGTGAAAATAATTTCCACATCTTGAAAAATGCTTGATTACCTGAAGCTGAGAGAACAGAGACTTGTAACCATGGTAAATGCAGAAGCAGTGTTAGCTTTTCACCCTTCCCTGCCTTTGTGCCTCCACCTGAGCTAGAGAGGCCATCTCTGAGAATGAAAGCCTGCTTCTGTTACCGTTCTCTGTCAGCTGAGCTTTCTCGGAAGAGACAGAGGAAGGCAAAACAACTTCAGCTACTATTGTACTTGTTGTAGGGATTTTGAGAAACTTGAATGGCTGTTGCTTTACTCTATAACTTCATTCCCTTGCCAGCCTATAAATTAACAGTATTATTTTACTTCTCCTTTCAATATTGACTGTACTCCTTGCCCACTGAAATGAAGATGGAAAAATAGGGGGAGGCACAGACACCATTTTCCAAGGCCTGTTCTCATGTTCTCAGGACTTCGTGCCCAATAGCTTTCTAGTCAGCAAGGCATTAAAATGCTGAGCTTTCAAGATGGTAAGTTACAAAAATAATCTGCTGGTCCCCTCAGCACTGAAAGAGTCTGTCCAGCTGGACTGTTTCTGCATATCCTGTCAGGCAGAGAAAGATGTCCACCAATTGTCACCTCCTCCTTTGGCTTCTGAGGTGACTCTGCATAATTCACTGAGTGTGCATAGATGTTGCTGGCACACACAGCAGTGCAAACATCAGGGAGGAAAGCAATCACTACCAGAGAAAACAGTGCATAATGAGAGCAAAGCTTAGCACCCTCCCACATATATGTTTACACGCACGCATATACACTCACGGTGTGAAATATGAGAAAGAAAGGAGAAATGGGAAAGCAATGAAGCATAGCAGGTGTCCAGGGAGAAGTGGCTCAACTGTTGTGGCTTCTTTTCAACCACAAGGATTTAATGCAACGTTAATCTTTGGTAYTCTTGACATCTCTGATCACAGGGTTCTAATTTCATGTGAGTCGGCGTTTCCAGCACAAACATCTATTTTCTGTGAGAGAACTGATTCCACAGGAAAAAAGACCCTACATGTCAGCTGGAAACTGAATTTTATTCTCCATTTAATTAAAAAATAAAGCTCCTTCCTCCCTTGAAGGAGAGAAATGCAAAAAAGCTCAGGGATCACTGAGATTACTTTTAGATTACTTTTAATTCACTTGATTTCTGACATTTAAGAGGAAACACAGAAGCAACCAACTAAAGTGTATTCAAAAAGAGACATTATTTGAAAGCAATGAAAAGATTTCAAATGGATTACCAGCCAAGTGCCTGAGAATCAAATCCTTGGCTATTGATATCAATAGCAAAACACTAATTTGGTTTAATCAGGAACAAGCTAGATCTCTATGTATGGCTACAACCTGACACCTGGTGCTGTGATTATATCACATTCTCAAAGTTACCCAGGACTGAATTGACCCAATGCTTAACAATATCCACCAGCAAACTGAGAGGCTCACACCTTGCCATGCGGCCTTTCTGGGCTAGCAGTAAGCTTGTGCTTTAAGGGCAGTGTGTTGAAGCAATTGCTGCATTTTGCGCAAGGTGTAAGTGCTTCTGCTTTAGAAGAGAAACTGAACACCTCTGAGCTTCAAAAACACCAAGTGAATGATAGCCACTGACCCAAAGTGTGAATAAAAGAATACCTCTGTCTTTTAATTGTTTTCCAGGGCAGTATCATAGTCCTCTAAGTTTATCATTGCCATTTAAATAACAAGAGGAGTGTGTGACAGTGGGTCTAATTTAAGACTGGACAATAAGTGGGTATGCTGAACTGTCAGAGGAAATGAGGGAGGATTGACTCTATGATTACCTAAAAAGCTTATATCTAAGCACTTTCCAGAAAACATAACTGTAAGGCACTTGGCTGGGTGTCCATCTAGCTATGATTCTGGTCAGAAACCTCATGGAAGTGTTTGCTGGAGTTAAGGAGTTAAGTCTGTACCTCAATGGATGTGCTACTCTTCTACCCTGTTTTTGTGTGACATTGCTCTGTGCATTTAGACAACAGTAATTTTCTGCTGCATGTGAGAACTGACGAGCAAAGTGACACATTTTATAATCTCTGAAACATAACCAGTAGCTGTCTGCAAAATCACAATGAAAGGAGCAAATTATTGGGAATATTATGTGGTAATAAGATACTTAAACTTGCCTAAGCTGTAACCTCCTTCTTTGATCCAAAATCTTAAAAATGAAAAAGGTATCTCTGAAACACGGTTGACAGTGGGAGTCCAAATGCTGGAAAATGTGCCATAAGCATGCTAAATGGCAGCTCTGCCTGTGGTAAAATTGTTTATCATTAAACAGATTCATGGAAAAATGCCCAAATACTGATTTATTATCCAGAAAATTTATTACGATGTATTTACTGTGCAATGTAATGTCATTTTAGCATGGCTCTGTGAATAGGATTTAAAGCCACATGGAAAAAAAGTTCAAACAGACAAAAAATAGTGACTTAGAGAATAAATTGGAAGTACAATATCATTATTCCTCCCTTCAAGCTGTGGTTTCTCGTGGCCTGTTGGAGCAGACTAGTAACCTGAAAGCTGAAGAAAATAATATGCATACTTGAAACGTGTATCTGAACACTCGGGGTAAGCTGTCCCCTGTGCCAAGTTCTCTTTCACATATGCTGTATGAGAATTGATTGCCTTTGTGATTTTTATCCTAGCTGAAACAAATGCACATGTTGTTCTTATTTGTATGAATGGCTAATCCATTTTAATATGCTGTTTTGACACATGAACATGACTTTTGCAAGTTAATAGAGGTGACTCACATCTGTCATGCCTTCCCTTTGGTACTTTTTCCTCTATACTGGCTTATATTAAGGATAGCAGGGAAGTATGTGCTTGTGCCAATGCTAATGACATGGAATTTTTTGAGGCTTGATATTTATCAACTTGGTACAGTACCAGTTACCCTAACTTGCATTGCTTCTGGAATGACCCTTTACAAAATTACCAGTGTATGAAATTCCTTCAGGCATTTTGTCTCACTTCCTCAGCTTGCCCCCAAAATGCCGTTCACTGGAATTTCCTGCATGGGGATTGGGACGAAGACAACCTTTTGGTACAAGGAGTACCAGTAGTCAGGGAGATTTATGCAGCTGAGTTGTGGTAACTTTGCAGTATTTTTTCTTGTCAAAATCAGGAGTGAATCAGGCATAAAGCAGCAGCTGGAAACATTTCTTTCCTGCTTTATTTGCACACCTCTAAGCCATTTCTCTGGATATTAGCTGCTTTCTCAGAAAATAATTAGATAACCCAGCAATCTCCCATGAGTGATCCGAAAGAACCAAAGGAAAGTATGCATTTCGCCCAACCTTACACACCCAATTTTGGTGTCATTGCCAGGTGATTCTGATCAGGACCCTAAAGTGGGAGCTGTGAATCATCATTTGGAGGAGCATCAACTGTATGGGGAGTCTAAGGCAATTCACCTTGTACCTGGGGCAAGATGTGGATTTCCTTTCTAAAGAAGTTAACATTTCTACTGAATTTAAACCCATACTCTCAAAATTCTAATCAAGATGTTCTAGGAGGATATTCTTATCCTGCAAGAGATTGGGGGAAAACATCAAAATAGTAGTAATCAAGCTATAAGCTCTGGGAAAAGAAAACAAAACAAACAAAAAAACATTTACTCCTAATAGAAACTGAGTATTTTCCTGAGCACTGATTGTTTCCATCTGCACTATACCCTGGCTATCCTATGCGATCATAACTGATTAGCAGGGAAGAGGAGAACAATTTTCCAGAAATATTTTGCTGAACTCATGCCATAAATACAGTTCACAATTACTTTGTAGGTAAAAGCCAGGTCCTTCTACACTATTTGTATGAAAAGAGTTATCTAAACAGGGGCTGCATATAATATATCTGCCAAGGTCCTGGCCACATGAATATCCTGTGACATAGATTTGGCAAGAGTGGTATTAGCCTTGTTATCTTTGCCAAATTCCAGAATGGGTAACTAAATTGGACAACCTAATTTTCTATCTCAGTTTCAGCAGGAGATACCAAGTGTGATGCTTCTGCTTTATATTTTAGGTAGTCATTCTTATTTATACAAAGTGAGTATAAAATATCACCCTCCTGACATCACATTTAATCCACCTCTTTGGAAGTAGAAATAACTAATCATCGTGCAGGGCAATCACACCATCACATGTATCTTCTAACTCTTTCTTAGTGCTGCTTAGTATCTGCTTCCTCCAGTCAAGCGAGAGAAAAAACCCTGAGCCCATAGCTGGCTTGCTTATGGAAGACTTTCTAATGACTTCAGGAAATTATCTGCTTGCAAAGTTGCTGAAAGGGTGTGAGAGAAGCAGAAAGTTTCTCCCAGGACCCTTAAGTCTGAGAGGTCGTTTAGTCTGTACTGAAACTCATTACAAAGAATACAGACTTCTAGGTAAAGGTCTCTATTTCAATTTTTCGTGGTGCTCTCGGGAATGGTATGGCATCCTTTCTTCTCGTGAAAGGTTTGCAGGGTTAGTCCTACGGCAAAGAGCAAAGATCAAAAAGAGCTAAGTAGATGTCACTGCCAATTAAGAGAATGTTATTGTCATGGTAGGTGACACTAGGTATCTCCAGGGGGGTTATAGGATCATTTAGGCAAAGGATCTATCTGAAAAGTACACCCGACCTGTGCCTTTGTGTAGGCAAGGACTCCATGCCAAAAGTATATGCTGCATGCCACTGTTAGTTCTTTTTTAAGAGAGCTTCTGGATAAAAGAAGCTGGGTACAAGCAAGGGAGTCTCTGCACTGGTTTCTGATTAGAATCGGTACTGGAGACAATGCTGGTCTCTGAAAACTGGCATTGGCATTGCATTCGGATTCCTAGGAGATGGAAAGGACTTTTTCTCCCAAGGCTACCACTCCCATTAACTGGAGACATGAGACCCCTCCCCCTTTGCTACAAACTTCACTTCTAAAACATAGTATCATATGTTTTCCAGTTAGCTGCATAGATTAATATACATATTTCATACATAAGCACACTAATCATTATGCTGCAAAAATAGCTGAAAATATCCTCCTCATTGCCATTGGAGATCTCCCTGCTTTCAGGCATTTTCAGCTAAAGCTGCAGGTCTCTTTGGGCTAGATAGGTTGCAAACCTCTTGTTTTCATTAGCCTGTCAGCATCCACAGTACTTGGTATTATTCAGCATCTTAGCTTAATGCAGAGTCTGTAGTAGCTGACAGGCTACTACAGACTGCTGGTTGTCATGTACCATTTTCCTGAGCAATGAAGTCTCAGCTTATATCCTAAATGGTTATGCTCCAAGTTGGGCTTTTGTGTTTAAATAAAACCTAGATTATATCCCATATCTGTACTACTGGAAAATCAAATTGCCAACGTGATTGTCTTAGCGAAGTATTAGAGCATGACTTGTGTTTGGAACAGGCAGCTGCTCTCTTTACATCCCTCTGCCCTGGAGGACAAGCACTCATTTCAGGGCAGGTAAGCAATGTCTCTGCCACCTTCTCCCAGTAAACGTTCCCTAAGGGAAGTGCAGGGCTCCTGCCAAGCCTTCCATGGAAACCTCACACCAAAGGCTGCTGAAGGCTGCTAAAAATCAGCCCACACCTGAGACAAATGTTACAAAATGCCTGTTGTAAGCTGGTGAGTGACCTTGGGCTAAGCAGCAAGAAAAGATGGTGAAAACCTCAATACATTGAAATCATGCAAGATTCACTGTTCAAAACGGCTCTGTTAAGCTTTGCATTGACAGTAAATTTGTTTGAATATGATGCCTGAAATGAGATGCAGAGGTACAAGTTCATATGAACTGAAATGAAAGAAAAAAGGAGGGAATGGAATTCAGTTTTAGCATTAATGGTGATAAATGTCATTTAGCATCAAACTTTCCTAAATCCCCTCTGTCATGAAACTAGGTATTAAAAAAAATCTGTGTGTTAAACATATTTTTTAAAAACTTGAAATGACCCTAAAACAGAATAAGTTCTAGGCTTGCAGTAGAAAAACATGCTTTATCTCTAGATATTTCTTAATTCAGTCAAGGCTTTCATTGATATCTGTGGGAGTTGTCCTGAAAAAGGCTTCTACAAAGGCTGTAAAAGCTGTTTGATTTGGTTCATTTTTAATTAAAAAAAAAAACAGTGAATTTCATCTTTGCTTCACTTGTGTTGTAATCCTTAGTACTTCTCAATTCTGCTTAAACAGGGATTTAGATGAAAGTGCTTTATTGAGTATGGGCTTTTGTTAGGGTTATAGAGCCTCTGAAATTACATTCTCTCAGTTTTAAAACCAACATTTTGTTGTAGGCTAATACAAAGTACAAATATATACATGCAAGTACATGCAAAAAACAATGCAGGCAAAAAGAACTGAATTGTAGATTCATTAACATTACTTTTCACAAATATCATAGAGCAACTCTGTCAGTTCATGTCCTTTTAATTTCCTACCCCCTTAGTTTCCCATTCATTTTCATTCATAAATATAGATATATATTTGCTGTTCAGGCTCTCTCCAATTTTTTATTCAATTGAATAGAATATTTTCTTGCAAAATGTTCCATGTGCCAAAAAGTAATGCAAGCCAAAGCTTTCCCAGTTATGGACAAGCAGATCTCATTTTCAATGGGCCAAATTCACCTTCTGAAAAAAGCAGAGGGTGAAATTACACTACACATAAATGTTGTCCAATATACACATCAATTTTACCTCAGTATCATCAATTCTAAGGGGGTCGGGCCAAAAAAAAACCTACAGCACTGATGTAAAAAAGGCAATTTTCCAAAAGTCCTAAAAAATTTATAATGTCAATCTATTATATGACAAGTAATTTCCTCAGTCATATTATTTTAACTTCTGAAGACAAGTGTTGCATACGCAAATCCTTAGTTTCCCTCTCAAGTCAAAGATATGGCATGATTTAGATGAATAATGTTCAAAATACTGTGGACCAATTTTTCTCTGACATTACTTTTTCATTAGGGTATTCTGTATTTACTGGTGAAACAAATGTCACACTTCTGCATCTACACTGCATCCAGATCCCTTCTGTGGTATCCCCTACTTTGTTATTCTTTGTTTCATGCAATATTTCCCTGTAGCTGTTGGAAACCTCAGCAGATTGATGAGGTGTGTCTCATACCACATGCCTTACTTTCCTTTTAACTGTGATATTATGCTCATTTTTTTGAATGCATATTTTCTTTATGCAAAAATTCTATTGCAAATGTTGAAGATACAGTTTTGGGTGTGATACAAGAATTTTACCTACTGAAGGCTGGAAGTAACAAAGCATATTTGGAAGCCTGACTTTTCTAGGCTTTGGTTCTTTCTATAATGGGGAGAAACCAACCACAGAATTGTGACTCTTGCACAGGGAACATGCTTCCCCTTTATAGCAGAAGTTCTGACTTCTTCTGCTGATATGATTTCTTTTCTTTTTTCACCCACTGTGGACAAATTCAAGTTAGACCTGAAACTTGTATACTTTTCCTCCATGCTGAATTTCTAGATATTTTTTTTGATTTGTTAGTTACTTTTCCTTTTGGTGAAACCATAGCACAAAATCTGGGCTCTACAACAACCCATCAAAATACATGCTGTAATAATTATTTACATTTACTTTTTTTCAAAGTCCAGGAACACAAACTCATTAGTATTAACATGCAATTGCTGAAACACAGTAAGAAACAGGTAGGCAAAAGAGGTATAAAGACAATAAGGAATCCTATTATTCATTGTGTATTGATCAAAATGGTTGAGCCACAGTAAAGTCAGAGGGTAAAACAATAGCACAGTCCATGTTTCCATATCAATAATTAGAACACAAATAGACACAATGGTTTCTCAGCCTTTTCCAATCAAGTTTTGAATATCTCCAGGGATGGAGATTTCACAGCTTCTCTGGGCACCTATTCCAAAATTTGACTACATTCATTGTGAAAAGATTTTCCTRATATCTAACTAGAATTTTTCTTGTTGCAACATGCATCCATTGCCTGTTGTCCTGCTGTGCATCATCCAAGAAGAGCTTGCCATGTTTTCTCTGGGCCCTCCCATTAGGTAGTTTCAAGCAGCAATAGGATCCCCCTGAGCCTTCTCAGACCCAGCGCTCTCAGCCTCTCCTTGGATATCCTGTGCTCCAGTCCCTGACCAGCTTGGTGGCCTCCACTGGACTCACTCCAGTAGGTCCATGTCTGTCTTGAACTGGGGAGCCTAGAACAGGATGCAGCACTCCAGATGTAGCCTTACCAGTGGGGAGGGGGAGGAAAGTCATTTCCCTCGACCTGCTGGCAGCACTTGCTAATATAATACTGTATTAGGTCAATATATGCATGGGCAACTGTAGAAGGCAAAGAATCTATTTTATTTTCTTTGCACTGGTAAAATAATTAAGCAAGGGCAAAATGGGTAGGGGTGAAAAATGACTTTGCAAACAAGACAGGGCAGGTTTTCTGGAAACAGAAACAAAAATGATTTCACAGAAAAATACGTTTGGAATACCTTTAACAACCACTTGAGAAAAAGAATACTTTTGTGAGACAGATTGATTTTATTCTTATTTTATCATGATGTTATCAGAAGATGAGGGAGTGATACTGTAGTTAACTTGGGATCAGAATCACCACAGCTGCAAAATTTGCAATGGTACAAATAGAAAATAAAATCCAGAATCTTAAAGAGATTCACTTTTGCAAATGCAAAGCAAAAATATATAGCAAAAACCTGACAAATTAAGACACAAGCTAAATATATTTTTTACATCCATACAAGAAACATGAGTGACTTCTACTGGAAGTATTGAAATGACAATGTCTGTTCCTTTGCTGCGTTCAGCGAAAATCTTCTAGATCTTTCCATCTGACTGCTAATACAATGTTTGTGCTAACTAGATTTTAACAACAACAAATCTACAATGAATGAAAGTCATCATCCTTCTCAAACTGATGAGATTTTACTTAGAGATGACTTAAAGTATTTGTTCTCCATTCGTATACATACTCTTTCAGGAAGAAAAATATAGTCAACCTTGAATTTGTAATGTGAAAAATATGCATGTGCATACACATACACACTTTTAACATGCATTTCAATATTGAATTTAGTATTATTTTCTCTCTTTGCCTTAGAGGACATAGAAGAAAAGAAGATGACAAACCTTTACATCTCATTAAGAAATGATCACTTCCACCATCCCCTCTCTGATGTCCTCCAAAATAAAAGGCCAAATTCTATTCAAGGTTACATATCTGCAACTCCTTTTGAAATTTATATGAGTTACTGAAATTACTGATGGTAGAGTCATTACGAAAACAAATTACACAAATTAAGATCCCTCATAGCCCTAGAATCCTGGGGTTATGGGGTTACTTTCCATGAGACTACACATTCACCAGCTGTCAAGGTCAATTTGCCAATATAAAAGATAGCGGAAACCTTGTATGCACGTCAGTCCTAACAAATTGTAAGGCCACTGACAGAAGCAAGGGTGGGAAATTATATAGAAAATGTCCCTTATGTGGACAAGGTTTCTGGAAGGTGAAGTGACTTACCTGGGATTACCTACAAAACCAAAGGCAACCAAGCTCCACTGCTGGTTGGTCCTGCATTTGTGCCCACAGTTGCACATTTCTTGCACTAGAAGCTCCTCAGCCATGGTCCAGAGACTCCTGTAGACGTTCTGATTCAGCCAGAATAGTTGCTTATAATACTTTCATTAAACTTTATTTCTGTACAGTCTTTTGCTTTTGCCTTTCACTTGGTAGAAGACTATGTTGAAACTAGTATGTTCTATGTTCCCCTCCTAAAACAAACAACATGCAGATAAATATGGTGCAAAGCACTTACCACAACTGAAAAATAAACTTCTAACCACAGTGAGGGAGGGGAAAAGAGCTGTGTATTTTGTGGTCCGTAAAGGAAATTGAAATCTGCTTTTTGGTGGAGACATGCTTCAAAGGATGAAACCCACCAAATGGGGAAAATGTCTCTTTTTCTGGGGTATGCGCACAGCAGATATTAATGGTTGCCATAAGTTAAATGGGAAGTACTATTGATATTATTGTCTGTTTGTTATTATATAAAATCATTTAAGCTTTGTTCTCTTCGACAGTGGATTAAAGAAAGACATCACTCTGAATCAGATCTGATCAAGTTGCTTTTTAGCATATCATGCCTTGCTACAATACACTTCAGACAGTGGCTGCTGCAAAACATTTTGTTTAGTGCCTTGTTTATTATTGTTTTTCTAGGAAAAAATGGTCCCAAAGATAATTTATTTTTCTACAAAATTCCAATGGTCTACTATACTTTAAGAGAAAACAGATGATACAGGCTTCTTGTAAAAAGTTTTGTGTCTCCTTTAAGAGTCTTCTCAAGCCACTGAAATGATTTACCCTAGATGAAGAGAAAGCAAGAAAAAAGGAAGGAAGGGAAAGAAAGAGGGAAAGAGAGAGAGAATGAAAGAGAGAGGACAGAAGGAAGGAAGGAAGAAAGGGAAGGGAAGAGAAGGAAAGGGAAAGGAAGGGAAGAGAAAGAAGAAAAGAAAAAAGAGAAAAGAAAAAAAGTAAAAAAAGGAGCCGAAAAGAGAGAAAGAAAGAGAGAGAAAGAATGAATTTTGATTAGTTGGTAAGTTTATTTCTTGAATTAAAAAGACTGCTATGAAAGACTAGACTAGCATTCAGAAAGATGTGTGTGTTTGTGTGCGCTTCAGAAGTCCCCAAAAGGATTATAAGAAAATAATTTATATATGTTATTGAACCAGACATTCTTATGTCTCCATAGACTCTGAGATGATTCATGACCTTTCCTAATGACAATAATACAGTAGGCTTTTGGCGACTAGTGAGAAGAGCTGGCTTGGGCTGGTGACCTGGAGATGAAATGTTTACTGCCAATCTCCTGGATGACCATCTCCCCCTACAGGCACCTTTAAATAAAGCTTCCCTTCCTTATTTCCAAAAAGGCTCTTTGGAAATATTCCATTTGAGGCTACTGACAATACTTCCAAAAATGTTTTTGTTTAAGGCTTGTTTTTGTAAGCATTTTGTGTAAGACAGGCAAAATTTTCTTTCCTTAAGTTTTAGCTTGTAGATCTTAACATGGTTTTCTTCCTTTCAATTCTCAACATCTTATGCTGTAGCCTGTGGCATGGCACTTTGCCGACAAGTGTTCCTGTGTCAGACACCGCTTAGATGCACAGATCCCAGCTGTCATCTCAGCTACAGGGAGAAACCAAAAATGCACTACACATGCCTGATCCAGGTTCCTCTTCTACAATGGTTTGGAAGCGTCAGGTACCCATATCTCTCCAAACCCCATATTAAAAATTGATTTTATGAAAAAAGGAACAAGGTAAGTATAAAGCAGCTCTTGATCCAAGCTACTAAATACAATTTTAAATAAGAGAGTGTGAAGGTAAATTGTTTTGCCCATAGCCCAGCATACATATGCAGTATTTATGCATAGAAACATCCACAGAGAAAATAGAACCTGGCACAGAGCTGTGGTCTTGGAGATCAGCTAATAATCTCCAGGGTTAATGTTCCCAGAAGGCAAGACTTAATGTTCCCATTGGTTTCATTCAAAGTCATGCCCATCTGTTTGCGAAACTATCAAATAAAAACAATGATTCCGGTTCTCAATGCCTTACTCAGGCCTTTGTGAAACCAGTTACTGGAATTTTTATCTGGGTTAGAAATTCAAAACAGGGCACAATAAATAAGTTATACTTCAACTTTTAATATGATAAAATAGTCAGAATGAAATTAGAGTTTTTTATTATTTTTGTAACTTGAGTGCTAAGAGGAGATCCCTACTCTACTTTTAAATGCAGTATTACATCACTTGCAACTTGTAGTTTCTATCTTTACACTTCAGTACATGCAGAGTGAGTTATGTCACTCTACCTTAAGATTTTTACCAGTTTGTATCTCTTAAAGAAACAGATAAATATTTAACTAAATGCCAACTGAGACACTTTGTGTTTTGAACTTCAGATAGAATTTTAGTAAGTTTGTATTCTGCTTAGAAAGGAATGAAGTGAAACAGCAAATGCATTTTATATTGGCAATCTACTCAGCTGTGTCCTGTCTTTAATTCTCTGATCCACAGATGTGTATAACAGACCATTGTAATTTCCTGTGCCTGTGGGGCAGGCAGCAGCAGGGCTCCTTCTGCCATGTGCAGCAAGCTCATGCCTTAGTGGAGCAGGTCTCCATGGACACTTCCCATCAGGCTCTAAATTTCAGCTGACTCCCTCTGCACTTTCTCTGTCAGTTCAGGACCCATTGTCTAGTCTCATCACGTCATTACATCAGGCTCACACATGACCTCATCTCCGTGTACTCGTCAAGCTTGTCCAAACCAACACGGCTCATCAACCAGTCATGCACATGACAATGACACACTTAGTAGAGGACTTGAGCTTGACTGATGCCTGAAGGTTCAAAGAATTTATATGACTCTCGCCACCGACTACCATCAGAGCAGACTGCATGCCCCTCATCTCTGCTGAAGCCACTCTGTCACTGTGAGGATACTTAAACTAGAGGGAAAGGGAAAGAAAAGCTCTCGTTTTTTCTTCACTTTCCTGACAAGATGGCTGCAGCTTCCCACTGGAGGGGCAAAGGGAGCTCTGTTCTCCTAATGAGCTGGATAACCTGGCACTGCTTCCCTGCAGCTGGATGCAGAAATTTCTTTCCACAGATGTCTGAACTCAGTGATTTACCCTCTGAACTTACGAGAGTTGTTGGTGTAATAGGCAAGGGTTCATGCCCTTCAGGAAGCAGGAGCTTGTGGGGACAGTGGAGCAAGGGAACTGTAATGGACAACCTGAAAGAAAAGGTTGATCTAGAGGAAGTGATTTTTGCTTTGCTGGCTGTGCCTGGTTACCAGGGAGACCCGCTGGTAAAAGGGAAGTGATTCTAACAGTCTGATCTTCCTGGGAAATTCTGTGTGAGTCTTCGGAAAGTGAGTAGTGATCTCCACCAGAAACATATGGGCAACATAACTGCCTTTGTGGCTTCTTTCTCTCTATAAGGGGAGCTGTCACCATTGCAGGGGATACAATCCTGTTTGAAGTCTCCACTCAAGAGGTTACTAGGGCCACCAGTACATTGGAGCTGGCAAGTTGTAGAGTCTGAACTGGATCCCTGGTTTTCATCCAGATCGAAGCGCTAATAAAGGAGAGAGAGCATTAAACCTAGAGTGTGTGACCGTGTTGTAAGCGAGCATCAGAGGCAGCAAACAGCATCTGAAGTAAGACTTCACAAGGGATACATAAGAGGTGCCACCAACAACTCTTAGCAGAATATCAAGTGCAGGGTTATGGTCAGAAGTCCTCATAGCAGAAATGTTCTCCTAGGATGTTATTGCACAAATGCACAAACTGATCCCACTATACAGGGACAGGGACTCAATCCTACTTGCTTTTTGTTGCTGTGACTGACTTACTGAAGTTGTCAAAAGTCTCTCCTGTACAAATGGGAACACAAGTAGGTAGCAAAGAATTCAATGCCTACTTTATTTKCTGTGGATCCAAGTATAGATGATAAAGTAACTATCTCTTTAATTCATATTCTTCCACTTCTGACAAATTTCTCAACCTCTCTGATTTGAGTTTGAAATGGAGCTTTTCTACAGTAACACAACACATTCTTCCACTGAGTCCCTAGTGTATTTCTATAGGTAAACCAAACAGTACAAGCCTATTTAATCTGCAGTTCTAGTAAATATTGTTTGTGCTGGATGTTCTGGAATGGACAAATTCATGTGTTGAGGGCCTAATGCGTTTGACGTGAAGAATATCGAAATGGAGATAGGTGGAATATATGGACACATGGTACAAAATAAAGTATAATTTTTACCACTAGTTACATAACGATCATTTCTGTAGTTCAAAGTGAGCAATTTCTGGGCAAACTGTTAACAACTGATCAAGGTCCCATTTTGAATGACAAGATCTGTCAAACTCAGAGGAAAGGACCTCTGATGTACTGATAGAATAAACTGAATGCTGCTGAAAGGAGGGAGTAGGGCATACAGCGTAAGAATGCTTCAGAGAGAGTCTTGAATAGTGGTAAAGTGGAGAAGACTGATAGGTTGTTGGTCAAGAAAACAGAGAAKAATATGGGAAGAAACTTCCACAAAAAAAGTGTGCAGGAATCTCAAATGCTAAGGATGAATAGACCAGTTATAGGTAATTGTAGGCAATTTTTCAGCTTGATGGGCCCATCTTCATATATGGGAGTATGTCCTGAGATCAGAAAGAAAAGAGGAAAAACATTGGCTTATAGTTACCAAGAGTACTTTTTTCAGCTAAAGTGAGGTAGCAGTAATACAGCAACACAATAAGGATTTTGAATTGATGAAACAACTTAAAAGAAGCATGCAACGGCAGAGCTACAGAATGTATTTGGACAGCCTTTAAAGAAAGGCTATGGATTTTACATTTTTAGAGCTGAACCAGGTATTTGATTGCACAGCCAGTGCATCATGATATGCACTCAGATGTGGAGTTGTGCAACCCACAGCTTGGTCCAAACCAAATTTGAAGAGACTGGGGCAATGGCTGTTGGCTGAGGTTATTAGAAATCATGTGCTTGATTGCTCAACAATGCAGTTGTAATTAGAAGAGTAAAGACAACTTTATGGAACAAGAAACAATTTAGGCGTTTTATTTCCCCAATGGAGTGGTGAGAACTGATGAAGCAGAGCTTGGTGGCCTCCCTACATTCTTTCTCACAGGGCATTCCTGTACACTGTATTACAGGCATAGTGTGGAACTGCAGAGCCTTTTGAGAGTTCCTTATAGCTCACTGCAAGCCAGGAAAGCATGGGTAAGTGGATGTTAAAGATAGTGATGAAAAAATATGTTTCATATTGAATAAGAAAGCTGGAATCAGTCCCATTCACAAAGAATATTAGGAACTCCTCTGATTGGGAAGTCAGCAGGGATCTGTAAGCATGGAGGATAGTTGAAGGATATTGAAGGGAGCTGCACTAGTAACAAACAATTTCTTCTTTTCAATAAGGGTGGGTTTTTTTTTCCTTTTTGAGAACATTACAAATTTTTCAGAATTTGGTAAATAAAGAACAGGCCAGGATTCGGAGACTACTAAAAGGAGGATGGCGTAGCAAGAAAAAAACACAACCCTAAAGAACCCTTTTCTTTATTGACCTTCAGAGCTGGACAGCAAAATAATTTCCTTGGCTCCCACTTTAGTTTTTTCTAGCTATGCAGTGAATAGAGGCACATGAGATTCCTCCTTTATATAGGTCCCTTTTGATTTTTTTTTTCTTGGGGGGGAGAAAAGACAGAGTATTGATAAGACAGTAGAAAGTGGAAGCCATAAAAAATAGGTTTTCATTTTAGACAGAAGGCCTGGAAAAACRCCAGAGAATCATTCCATTCTAGTCGGACAAATGTGGTCAAGGTCTGTTCAGTAGGAGATGCTGAATGTAATTTGTAAGAAGGCTTTCAAGATGGACAACAGGAAAATAGGCTTTGCTCTCACCTTGGGTCTGGCTTTTGTAGATTAAAACTACCATAAAATTCTGGCTAGCTGGCTCAGTCTTGCATCCTCATGCACTTTATTACATGTCCTTGGATTTTGGGTAGGTAGCCTTTTGTAGATGGTTGAAAGAAAGAGCCAGACCCTTCCAGGATGAAATAGGGTTATCCTGAGTGCCACTGTCTTTCTGTGCATTCCAGGTGTAGCAAGATTCTGTGGGGTGGCCACAGAGGGGAAGGTAAGAGGTCTTGGGTAAGCCAGGAAGGTAGGAATGCTTCCTAGGAGTGCTGAGCAGCTCTGGAAAGAGAGTGGTTACTCCTGAAAACATAGAAATATAAAATGCAAAGAACCACAGAGGATTACCCCCCTTTATTTCGAGGTAGGATGACATTTACTGGACAATCTGTACAAGAGGCTGTCTTTCTTACCTCCTTTCAGAAATCGCCGGTGAAGGAAACCCTTTACCCTCCCTAGATTACCTATTCCAATGCATGACTGTTTCTTTAATAAGAATTGTTTTTTTCCTAACATCTAACTTAACCCCCTTTTGCTTAAAATTAATCTGATTATTTCTTGTCCTAAAAGTAGTGGACATGGTGAGCAATCAATCAATCTTCTTTAAACTGTCTGAATATTAGAAAACTGCTATCATGTCCTCCCTCATTTTTGTCTATTCTAGACTAAACAAACTCACATCCTCTGATGCTTTCACATGGGTCAAATTTCCCAAAGCTCATTTCTTTCTTCTTTCGACTCTTCTTGCTACATCCTTCTCAGTGTTTAGTGTGGTTCCTTCACTTGTCCAGGTGAGGTCTGGACAGCTAGGGTATCAGCAGCACAGAGGATGATGAGACAATAACCTCCTATCTTTTACAAATAATAGTTCTGAAGCTACCTCCAGAAGTCTTCCTTCTTTGCAATAGCATTGTTCATCAACAATAAATAAAAAAAAATTTCATTGGTGGCAATTTTGAGGTCCTCCTTTGTCTTGGTGCAGGATTCAAGGTTTTAAAGTCTTAGTGAACTCTCCTCAAATTGGATTTTAATTTCATAATAGATATTGATCACACTGATATTTTAGGACTAATCTTCAGTAGTGGTTCAGGAAATGAATTATACTGTGATAATATTTTTGCCTCCAGATGGGGAAAAATGGTTGAATGACAGAGATAGACCTGAGCACTTTCATGAAGTTAGTCAATATTTTGTTACATCTTTATATTCATGTAGCTTCCTACAGCCCCCCACCAGAAAACTGCTGCCTGAATTTATGGGGCTTTTGATTTTTTTTCAGGTGCTCTAGGGCAATACATGTAACACAGTAGAGAAAAATATATCTATTTGGCAGTTAAAGAAAGAATGGTCTGCAATTTGGACTTCAATTTTCAGAAAGTTCATGTGGCAAAGAGTATGAAATGGCCACTTGTCTTTCAGAATGACTGAGCAGGACCACAAAAAAAAAGAAAAAGGTTTTCTACAGAGAAAAACCCTTGCAAAGGTTTTTGTCCTTCAGCAGCCCACCAGGCTACTTTTACATGGGGCTTTTTTACTAGAGGTTTCTCTAATGGAAAAATTAGGCCATTGTACTCTACCGCAGGGAGTAAGTTCAAGAAACAGCCATACTGAAAGATCCTCAAGGAATATTTTTCAGCGCATCATCAGGAAGTCTTGTATTGATTACATGGCTGTCTCAGTGGGGCATTTAATAATAATAGCATTCCCTGTAAGTACAGGGACAATAGTGAAAAACACTTTTAAGGCAAACAGTTTACCAGAAACAGCCTACAAGAAAAGCACATAATAGACAAGACTGTCCCTCAGGCAGTTGCTGTGGATTGAAAGAGACTCAGATTGTTGTTGTTGTTGTTTTTAACTGTTCTGCTCTTTTACTACCCAGGATAAAACTGAGACATCCAATGTTATAAGACCAAACTTGTAACTTTTGGACTTTTTGAGACCTCACAGAACTTCTTGTCTTTCCATTCAGTGAAGTATTTTTTGCAAAATACTTGCTTTCAGATCCAGTCACTAAAGGAATTATCTTAGCTATGGCTGTGCTGTTTTACTTCAAGCTAGTTGTGCAGTTAGTTGCTGGCAAGGTTGGACAAAATGACAACTCAGAAGAGGTTGCTACACACAGTAGCAGAGGAAGAGGTCAATAGTTTTTTAAGTCTCAGCATGACAAAAGAAAGTTTTTTACATGCTACCATTGTATCTCCGTGTTGTCCATAGCTGTAGCACATTGATACAGATATTTAGTTAATGTGTGAAGTAATTACAAAACCTCAAACTCCATGAATTAACTATCCCTAGCAATAATTGGCTGAGATCAGGGAAGAAGGTATTTATTTCTGGTTCATGACTAGTTGTGTTGAGGACCTGCAGTAACTTGGCATTTAGCCATACAACATTGAAACTGATAGTAGGTTAGTCGTTACCACTAGTGATAAAGGCCGGGGGGGGGGGGGGGGGGGGGGGGGGGGGGGGGGGGGGGGGGGGGGGGGGGGGGGGGGAATAGCGCCTGGTAGCCCGGCGGCTCCGGGGGGGGGAATAATTCTTATGCAATACTGAACTTGAGCAAAGCCCATGTTAAATAGAGTCATTAAGCAGGACAGAAGGGGACAATCTGAAAGCTCTAAATTATGGAGCCCCTGCACAACTGCTTTTTACTGGAAGAAGTTCTGGAAGCTCAGGCATTTGTKACCTAATACACACAGGCTTTCAACTGAAAGACAGGAAGGCTGAGAGAATAAAAGCAAGGCATTCAAAGGAGGGTTGTATAGTTTTGTGCTCTGCATGAGTTGCTCTGGTAAAGCAAAACCCATGCAGCGTCATGAACTGAGTCTTCATTTTGAATTTCCCGCATTTGTCTATGTTATACCTGGACTTTTATACAGGTGTTGTGATGATTCTCATAAACATTATTCATTAGTAGAAAAGTTGCCTCCTGATGTTCCCCTAAAGAGGCCAGTGTATCTGGTAGGAACCCTGTAACCAAAATTCAGCTGCTTATTGCTAGTACCCCACATATACACCATCACTGTTTTACTGGACACATGTGTTTGCAAAGCCAGAGTACAACTCAGTTTCAATGCTAAACTCAGATTTTCTTCTGCATTCATGAAATTTGCACAAAGGAAACACTGATCTTCAGAATGGTGAGCTAGACAATTTTGCTTTGGCCACAGACATATTACACTTACTAAATTTAAGGTAACATTATTGTGGATCATTTACCCCAACTAAAATAGCGTATGAAGGGACTATTAACATTTCATGCATTTTTAAAACCTCAGTTCCTAGCCTTTTCTCTAAAGAGAAAGACAATAAAAATAAAAATGATTCACCCAGGGAGAGGCATAAACAAAGAAATGAGAATAGAGCATTAATTATGAAGGTAACATTAAAGATAATTAGTGTTTGTAAATCAAGGGTGAGGTTTCTTGATTAGCTTAGCCCAGTCTATGAGCAAATCTGTGCCAAAGCAATGACCCCTCCTTCACTACCTCCCAGCCTCTCTTCTACTGACAATAGCAATCTTGGGATTACACATCAACTTGGATCAGTTAGGTAAGCAAAAAGAAAGTGAGAGTAAAAAATATCCCTGTCAAACCTCTTCCTCACTTACTGGTGGATGTATTTGAGGAAATCTGTAACTCCTCACAAAACTTTCCTAAACCATTAAAACACTTTTTCGTAATCAAAACAAATACAGGGTGGTAAAAATAAGGGTGTTGGTGAGGGAAAAGCTACAAGAGCTTAAAGGAAGGCAGGAAGAGGGAGAAAAATGTTAAACACTTCAGGCAAATATCTTCAGCTGATATAAACCTAACACTAATAGGTCCAGATATTTGTATCAACTGAAGCTGATATAAATCAGCTGCTGTTGTCAAGTGACTTCTGCAGCTAATCTCCAGTAACCACTGTCTCCATCAGAGCCTTTATTTCACATGCATCTACCTGGTGATGTGTTATAACGTCTTCCTTTAGCCAACACTGCTGCTTTTCCAAGATGATTGAGAAAGCAGCACTGTATTAATTGACAGTGAAATGAATCTAACTATAGCTTTCTAGCCATTAGTCATCTAGCCTAATATTTAAGCTAGTCATCTGGATCTTCCTTTAGTCAGAGAGAAGACAAGTTAGGCAGTTTCATGTCTGGTTCTAAGACAGGAGAATAACTCCCCTGGGGGCTGCTGGCTCTCTCCATGTATCAAGAGTATAATGTGCTTAGATTTGACATCTGTCAGGACAACATAGGTCAAAAAATCCACCACAGTTGTGCTCAGCTTCAATATGGAAACTACGTTTAAAAAAAAAAAAAAAAAGGAGGCTTGTTAAAAGCTAAGAATGTGATGGGGATAATACTGCAGGATGCAATGCTGAAATCTTAGTATTGGTTCCTCACCTGTCACCTGTTAGATAAGCCTTGAAAAATGGTAAAGGGAAGCTGATGTGATTAAATGGCAAAATAAGGAGGTTTATTAGACACAAGCCACTCTTCAAAAAGCTGAAGTTGCATCCAGACAAATAAGATATACAGGAATACAAGCTTTAGCATATGAAATATAAAGCATAAGTAATTAGGCCAAAAAAGAGTGAGAACCAAAAAGATGAATGAATCAAAACCAGGACTATATTATTCTAGCATTCCAGAGAGCTAATGGCCTATAGAGAGTATGTAGAGCTAAGTGATGATCATTCAGAGAAGTTAAATGAATGACTTGCATCACTGTGTCATGCTCTTGTGCCCTTGTCTTGAAAACAATATATGCAAACTGGAAAAGGGCAATAAAGAGGAGCAAAGGCATGAAACATCTATATGAGCAACAACTGAGTGGTCTAGAAGTTTTCAGCCTGCAAAACAGATGAGTTGAGTGAGATATTATAGAGGTCTACAAAATCATGAGCAGCCTGAGAAGATGGTCAGGGATTACTTTTTCATTGTCTCTTCCAATACTTGATCTAGGGATCATCACATGAAGGCAGTAGGATCCAGATTCAGAGCAAACAAAAGGAGATAATTCTTCATGCAATATATATTTACAGCTGTTCTTATCTAAGGAAAAAAATTTCCTTGGGTTCAGACTGGACAAGTACTTGGAGGAAAGACCCACTGGAGGTAACTAAATAGACACACTACTTCAGGCCCTAAAAGATGACTCCTGAGCTGAAAAAACTTGGAAGCCTAGGAGGTCTTAAGGAGAGAAGAATCATATATGCTTGCCTTGTTCTTACTGTTCCCAAATCATCCATTTATGGATTCTATTGGAGAAGGAAGATCAGGGAAGAGGGACATTCGCTCTGAACTGGTACAGCCGTTCCTATGGCCCCTCCTGTATCCCATGATGATAAAGGCAGATGAAAACACTACCCATGATAGACACCAAATTTTTATATGACTAAACTAGGTAAAGTGAAGCCCTCATCTTGTATATGCAAGCTGCAGAGATCTGCTTATCTTTTTCCTTTTCCATTCTTCTTCCTTTTTCCATTTTCAAGTAGTTCACAGCATCTTGGACAAGTACTAGTCCCTAGTTCTTCCCCTCCACTTTCCTCATGTTTTCTGGTTAGGCTTTGGAGGCATTTTTTGTTGTTTTTGTTTTTCTCAGGAGAATAATGTCCTGTTTCCAAACTTTCCACTTCCAATTGACAAATATTATTTCACCCAGTGTCTTTTATTACGCATAGTCAGTCTGATGCCATTCGTTCCTAGTAGCTAAACACTACCAATCTCCAGTAGCTTGGTTTAAGAAATATATGTAGTTGTTTAAATGTGCTCTCCCTCTGCATGAGGTAGATGGCATGAATGTGTGTACATATATACCTGCCCAGCTATGCAGGAGAAAATACACTTCAGCTCTTGCAGCAGCAGCTTAAAAAAGCATCAYCTTTTTTAGAAACTGGCAAGACTCTAGATGGTGAGGTGGCTGAAATTTGCTCACTGCTATGATAAACTTAAAAAATAATTTGTATTCCAAATACTGCATATTAACGGCATTTTTTTCTACAGGGTGTCTGAATAGAAAGTACCAGCCACTTGAGAGCAGTGTCAGAGGCAGGACATGCATTTTTAGGACAGATTTGTCAACAACTCAGGAAATCTAATTTCTAACCTCAATGGACTATATCACAGAAGAACACTGATTAGTTTAGTTAACTATATACACATGTATCAGCAGATGACTGCCAGTGGGGGAATGCACTTTAAGAAACCTGAGGTAAATCATGAAGAATAAGGCATGACTACAGAGGCAAATCTAAAGGGTTTTTTTTAACCATTAAGAAGAACTCCAACTTCACAGAGTTGTTCAGGTTTTTTCTTCCTTTGCTTTGTGCATGGCTCTGTGTGTGCATATTTCATTACTGCTAATTATTTTTAAAAATAGAAGACTAACTCCTCAATAAAAGAGAATACACTGTCCAAAAAAGTCAAAATGTGTAAAGTATTAAGTCAAAATGTCCTGCATTTTTTTCCCTAGCCTTAAACCACGCCATCTTTCTGCTTCTGTTGCTAAGAATGTCCAAATTCTACCATGTAGACAATGATGGTACAAGATCATTGTATTAGGTAAAAGCAGTAAAAGCTCATGTATAAAGTTAGTTGACATCAACAAGAGTTCTCATGCTCAAAATATGTACAGATAATGAGTATAAGATTGCACAGACGTCTGGCAGAGAGAAATTTTTTACTTACATCCAGTACTGAGACAGACAGTAAGATTGCCATCTTCAGAGCTATAAAAAAGAACTCATATGGTTATGCTGAACATGTGGTTACTCAAGGAAGATGTTTCTCAAGGATTGCCAGGACAGCGAAAACACAACCAGGACTCCTTTCTTATTTACATGTTTAGCGGTTCACAATAGTGGAATTCAGGGCCTGCTATCTATTATAATGAAGGGACTATGTAAGTCATGGCATCATCTGGTTTTAAGACCCATAGCTGTTGTTCTTTTCCATCAAGGACCAGACAGAGAGGCATGAGGCTCCATGTAATTAAGAGCATCTAACCCACTGAGGCAAGGCAAGCAGAAAGGTTTTCATTGGGAAGTAGGACTGACTACAGTACTTTAGAGACATGATTGTAAACAGAAGAAGCAGACCAGAGAACATTTAACAGCAAAATAGCATCCTGACCCTCTCTGGATTAAACGCCATCAATCAAGTTTAAATTTAGCTCCTACATGGTCCCAGATGAAAAGAAGGCAGTCAGGGCAAGGAAAGCTTAACGCCTGAGAGTATTTGTATTGCATGGCAAGGAAAACAAGCCTAAAGTCAACAAAGGGCAGCCTGTAAAAACAAATAGGCCTGATGAGAACAGCGCTGCCACCAGAAAGCTCATTAGCAGCCAGAAGTAGAAGAAATGTCTCTCTGCTGTTTCTTTGCTGACTGCCCCCAGCCCAGTGCTACCGCAATGTTTCTGACTCAGCTGCTGCCTCCCTCCTAGTATAACCCATGAGCACTTGCCAGTACCCACACAATGTACTCCCTCAGCATGAAAAGTGTTTCCCTGGGGTGGGCTGGGCTGGACTATACTGGGAGGCAGGAGTGGGAAAAAAGCAGGAAATATCTAAGCTTTTTCAAATGTATATATACACATATACATATACACTCACATAGTAATTGTCTTTATCTGTCCTAAGATAAACCAGCAGAAGAAAAAGTCTGGGGGTAAAATGATGAGAATAAACACTGCCGTGCCCACCAACAAATACATGGGATTTCAGAAATCATGTGAATTCTAAAACCAATGTCCCATCTGTCATCACCTATTCACTGTGGGGGGAGTTACAGCTGTAGGGCAGTGAGACACTCTACTTCCTCCTGGTGCATGGGAAAACACAGTCATGCATTTGGACAGAACTGAGATATCTGGTGATCAGTAAAGAACAAGAAATGTATTTTTTTTAGCCTGGAGAGACAAAATATAATTTTCACAAATCTTCATTTAGGTACCCGAACATGAGCAATTTCATGATGGCAAAATCCATTTATACAGCAGTTTGAGATTTCGCACCTGTGGTTTTCATGCTGTTCACAACCACCTGCTTTGAAGACCAAGTTCACCTTAAAGTGTGGTAGAGTGCCAGGTCTCCCAAGGAAATAAAGGCATACCTGCAAAGGTTGTAAAGGATGTCTGACATTCTATATTTGTTTGCAAATCCCCTTCTATCCTTTTGTCTTCTCTGTCCATACCACCAAACTGCTATGTAGAAAAAGGTAAAATTTTCTAGAAAGTTCCTCAAATGTAGTAAGTTGAAAGGGCACCTCTGTTCTCTACAGCAATCTGAATATTTTTCTCCATTGTCATATTACCTTTCCCCCTCTCAGCTGTATTGCAGTACTTTATTCCTTTCCCCCTCATGCCCACTCATGCATATAAGCAGATAACACCTGAGTAGTGTCCCAGTACTTTGACTACTGGTATACATATGTGCATAAACACATGCACACACACAGTCTGCTCATTTTTTATGAGCTTTGTGGGTTTGCCTATATTAGAGGATGCAGAGATTAATAAATGCATCACCTCAACTTGACCTAGTCACTGCCTATTGCCTCACAAAAACCCCACAGGATTGTGTATAATTTGGAATAGGTGACAAAGGTAGACCCAAAGCACCTGGGGTAAATGTTGGTTCAAATACATCCCTTGTAAAATCAATGTTGAACTTCCAGTGAATTCAATAGAGAAAGCTCTGCTCCAAGGCTGACTCTTCATTTTCATACTTGATACCTGTTCTCAGGGTGCAATGGGAAGCTGAAGCTAGAGATAAAACCCTTTCATTTAAAGCATCTATGTTTAGATTACAAACCAATACACAGATTGGAGTTGGTTTGATTTTCTGATCTCTATGACATTCTTTGTCTGTTTAAATGCATGAAAAGTAAAAAGAATATCCATCTAAACTAGAGGACTTACCCACTATATGCACAAACTTATAAATGAATTCAACTACTCAGTATAAGAAAAAAAAGCAACTAAAAGACTTGAATCCAACCTCTTGAAAAATACATTTAAAGTGAAATAGTGAGAAATAGATCACTCTTCTATACACAATTTTCATTTTACGAAAGACATGAGTTACAGCACTATAATTAAAATAATGCAGGTAAAGCATCTAGGATTTCTGACAATAAATAAGAATGTTTGATGTTCAAGAAATTGCAATGATACTTATAAATATATCGCTTTGGGGCTTTGATTTTTGCACCTACAACCAGATTTTCTTGGGCATAATTTTTGTCCTATAGATATTAACATTCTACAGATAAACAAGCTTCTTCCTGTCTCCATTCATGTTCATTTGGATTTTTAGTATTGCCTTCAGTGGCAACGGGACCTATAACTGAACTTCATTTTCCTTTGCAAACAGAATGAGAGGGGAAAGAAAAAAACAGGACAGACGCATTTATTATAGACACCTATTGTGCTGCATATGTTGAAAGGATGTGAAATGAAAGAAAAAAAATAAATAGATAACATTCATTCTTTTGTTCATAAATAAAATTTGATTCCTCAGTTCCCCACAGTATTTGCATACTCTTGCTCCAGGTTTAGAACAACAGCTCTGGGAAAATGAATTTGAGGATCTTTCTCTAAAAAATTATTCAGAGAATAAAGAGAAAATCAAAGCTAATAATATAGAGAAAATATGATGCTAAGAGGGAAAAGAGGTTGAAAGTTCCTTATGTTGCCGTGAAGAATGTGGGAAAACCACGGACAGTATTAGATTGATATATTACTTTCCAGAGGTATTTAAAATAAAGTCTCATTTGAAATCCCATGAGAAACACCCTTGTCCTGGTATGTCTAATGGAAAGAATGCTGGTAAAAGTCTTCAAAAGGTCATGGAAGAGCCAAAATTTCCATAGGTAAAAAATCACAGCTGCATAGCCTGAGAGCAATTTAGCGTTTACTTCCCCAAAAGATGCTCTTCTGCCTTGGCAAATGCGAAGATTGGGAGGAAAGAAAACAAAACTATATAGGTTGAGGTTATTTTTGGTTCCGTGTGTGCTCATCCTCGGTTGCTGAATGGAGGAGGCTGTGAACCAGCACGCTGCCTCACTGCAGTGCTCGTGGCTGGCAGTTGGGACAGATGCGGAAAACCAAAGTAACCAAACTGCGGCCCTGCTGGTTTGGCAGCCGCGGAGGCAGTGGGACACGCCGCGGAGAGGGGACGTGCCGTCCCTGGACCCAGCTGCACGGTGCTGCCGGGAGGCCGGGCCTCCACCAGCCCCGCTGCCTCCCTGCCCGGCTGCTGCAGTCTGACCGGAGGGAAAAAACGGTAGAAAATCACGGCAGGGATGCAGGATCTCATACTGCTTTTTACACATGCTGATTCGGCTCCGGCCAGCCCTGCTGAGGGAAGCGTTTCAGGGTCTGTTTGAGCAGAGGGTCAAGGTGAGGCGCGGTGAGGTTAAGCAAGGCGCTCGGGACACGGAGCCGACAGGTCGCTCCCCCCTCGCCGTCCTCCTCGCAGGGGGCACGGCCCTGCCAAACCGGGGCGACCRCGCGCAAGAGCGGGGCGGCCCAGGGAGCGTTACTTGGACAAAATTCTTGTCGCAGGTCAGTTACTTCCCCTAAAAATACTCGCATCTTGTGGCTTTCGTAGTCACATAACTCATGTCTCTGTAACTCCTTCCCCAGGGGAATGAAGTATGTCAAGCTGCTGGCAGTTAAGCCATATTTAAGGACATTTTTATTTTCTGAATCATATTCAGCATGATGCTTGTTTTAATTATACTTTATGCGGAGTGCTGTAAGATGCATGCATGAAAGCCTGCCCAAAAATAAACACGTCTTTAAAAGCCCTTATTTGTTTTCCTTGAGTCAGTCCCAGCTCCGTTCCTGAGGTGCACGAAGGCTCTGAAGGCCCACCGCAAAACCCAGACACCACGCTGTTTAAAGCAGCCCCTTCGCCAGGCGGCCGCTTTGCTTGCTCTCGCCCGCGCCCCGCGAACCGCAGCGTCCCGCGGCGGGAGGGGGGCAGGAGCATCACCTGCCGCCGCGCCGAGGGGGCTGGGCCGGGGGGCCACTGCGGCAGTGTGACCAAACGGCGATGGCAGGCGTAGGCCTGCTCGCCAAAGGACCTCTTTGAGGCTGGGGGGAAGAAAAAGGCGTTTCATTTTCCCTTCCCAGTCGGGCCCTGTGGAAGCGGCGAGCCTGAGAAAAGGCCTGTGAGCAGCCCACGCTGGAGGGGCGCCAGCGGAGGCCGCCCAGCCCCGTTTCACAGGACCTTTGAGCTGCCGCTGGTAACCCCGAGGCAGCCCCAGTTGCGGCTCACACAGCACTGCCGCTGCCGTCGCCGTTCTCCTCCTCCTGCCCCGCGGTTCATGCCCCCCGGAGCCGTCTGCTGAGCAGCCTGCTGTGCTGCCAAGCCAGCTGTCTCCCGACAGGATAAAATAATCGAGGATCAAGGACAGGAAACTGGATCCGCACAAGCAGGCGAGATGAAAAAACTCATGTTGTGTAACAACTGCCCCGTCGCTTCGCTCCCTTCGCCTCTCCCCTCCCCCCTGCCCCTGACAAAGAAAAATGAAAATAAAGTGGAATGAAGACAGGTATGCCCGGCTAATTTTTTTTTTAACCTTTGTGTTAAAAAAGAAAAAGAAAAAAATCCAGGTGCATTTTTTTCTGACATCAGYGTGCTCTCATGTTCCCATTCCCATGACAACATTCGCTCACAGAAAATGTATGGCTGTCCAAATAAACAAATGGGCGCTGAAAAGTGTGTAACGTGAAAAATAACCAGGAAAGGTCAAGGAGTGGGCAGCGGTCCTCTGTGGCTGTGAGCTGCTGTGGTGGTGCACTTCCTATCCCTACCGATCGCACATCTGGGTTTCAGCGTGCTCGCTGCTCCTGAGTAGTTCTTCGTAGCGCTGCTGCATCCCATACCGCTTGGAAATATATTGAGTGAATGTGTTGCTTAAAAAAAAAAACAGCCTTAGATATATTTCTCGAAAAGACATAATGCAAAAAAAAAAAAAAAAAAGCAACCCGCAGCTCTTTTGAGTCTGCTAGTCCATCTGAAAGCCAGCTACTAGTCGGTTCTGCGTGTAGCGATTGCCAATTGCCGGGAATGAGCAAAACCATCTGGTCCTTCTGCCCTCCACCCCCTTCAACCTTCAGGGGGATTTTTAATAGAGACGTGCTCACTACTTCAATGTTATTTCCCTAGCAACAGAACCAAAGTATTTGTCAACATGTGAGCAACGTGAATGATGGTGCCTTGTCTGAAGAATCTGGGTTGCATGTATGATGCTTATTCACAAAAGCCAATTTCACCGCTCGCTTCAAAAAGAGCCTGACTGGGAAATCGAGAGCTGGGAGGGAAACTTTTCTGAAAGTCAAAAACATATTTTTCCTCTAATTGCATAGGAACTGCCCTGGCCTTTTGGAATTGGTGGCATTTAATTTAATAAATAGTACAAGTCTAAAGCTGAGGAGAATTAACTACAATTTTAACAAGTATTTGCTATTTTTAATAATAATTGAAGTTCACTATGCCCTGTCACCAGATTAGATCAGGCTTCTGAGGGTTCTTCTATTTCCTTAAACTTTTACTGGATTAGGTCTAAGGAAACTGCTTGTATCTCCTCATTGTCTTGCTGTCAGTATGTTTAAACAAAAATTGATCCACCATTCGCTTTTTTCATCAGCCATTTTTTCTCCAAATCAGATATCAATTCTATCTTTAATGGGAAGGAGCAGGATCATGGCTGAACAATTTTGGGTTCTTCTAATGAGCAACATAGGTTTCAGCAGCCTACTTTTTACTCCCTCACATTCCCACAAAAAATCAAATTCCTTGGTGCTATCCCTCATGATGCTTTCTTTTTCTTTCTCTCCTCTTCCTGATCTGGTTCATATCAAAGTGCATGTTTTCCAACTCATCTTGATGCACATCTTTGATGATTAACAGTACAGTCTCTCTCCACAACATTTAAAAATACATGGCAAAACTGTTTTTTTTTTTTAAATGACACAAATACATGAAACATTTCCTTTACTTGGCAGAAAAATGACACAATGGATGAACTTTACAAGAACTTTTTGCTTCTTTGAGACACGGCCCAGTCCTTCCTTATACAGTAAATAAGCCTCTAGCAGACAGATTTTGGGAAGGGGGGGATGGATCTTGGGAGAAAATTGATCAACTGGTTTCAAAGATACAATCCTAAATGCCCTTATACATTGCAATCTAATCCTAGTGGCACCTAAACTTTAAAGAAACTTTGCTTTCTGTTGTCTTGACACCTGAATGCTCTACCCTTGGGAATGAACAAAAATATGGCGCCTATGACAGAGTTGAGCAGCTGATTTCCCATCTACATCTAAGCCTGAGCAGGATCCAGAGACTTATCTTTACTCTGTCTAGGTCCTTAAAGATGCTCAAACCAAAAGGTGTTCCTGGAGCATCCTCCAAACTGTACAATGAACTGGCTACCTACAACATTTTTGGGATGGTTTGCTTGTTTAAAGAAAGCAGCTGGTACAGAGTATCCATCCTTTTTAAATAATAATTTAATAATCAGAGAATACCTAGAATACAGAAGACCTGGGCTTGACTTCTTATTTTCAAATTCTCATTTCTCATGAGACTGTGCTGAACACCAGACTATGGATCAGTGTGAGTGAGGCGCTTTCTGCCTCGCCTATTGGTGCTGGGTTCATTGGGACAGAAAAAAAGAGCAATCAGGGAAATTAGCTAGCTGCTGATTCCTGCTCCAAAGACTTTATTTTACCCAAAGGCTGTTCCAAGTCAAAAAACATACCCTCAGTTGTGGTTTGCTCTAGTTGTAGGTACAGGTAAGGTTATCATGTTAACATTAGGCTGTTCCTTGCTCAGTGCACCATAAAGTGGGCAAACTGAGATGAGGTGGGGAAAAAAAAAAGCCCAAGGTGGGAAAACCTGCAGTACATGGTTGGCATTACACCTTGGCACAGCCTTCCAGCTTCATCCAGCCCTGTACCTCCCTTTGCAATCAGTGAGATCCTGGAGTTAGATGCCTAAAGACCTCTTTTTTTGCAAACATGCCTAAGTCTCTGTTGGTCCCCTAGCACCCTTTTGAAGGTTTCAAGTTTCCATGTAATTTATACTGTAAACTCCCAACAGTGGAGCTGAGGGCTGAGCTGAGTGCCGAGAGAGAGCAGAGGCTGTCAGTAGTATTTCTGGGTAGTCATCAGAGCGCAATATGAGAGAGATGTTCTCCATACTGTCCACACTAACATCTGTATACAAGAAACAGAGAGAGTTGTAGCCACAGAGGGAGGCGTGTTTTATGTGGTATACTTCTGTTTGGAATATGCTATTCTGGATGACTTCAGTGGATTTTCGCAAGTAAACGATGTTCTTGTGTTTGTATTAAAATGTTAATTCATCTTTTTTTAAGTTTTAAGCCGCAGTTTTAAAGAAATATGAGAAAGACCTTGCCCCCTGCAGTTGTGTATCAATCTACAAAAGATGTAATATGGCTTGCGATGCCAGTAGGGCTGGTATAGGTTCTTTGATGCTTAAGTAAGGGAATATAGGAAGCATATTTAGTATTCTACCATGTGGTCTGGTGGAAATATTGTCAGCGGAATTGAGAATGGGTTTTGGATGTGATAAACATGAGTACAAAAGGAGAGTCAAGTCTTTAGGATTGCTAAATTATGTGAAGAGATTTCAAAGACAGGGAGTTGCTACAGTCAGAAAATACCATAAAAATGTTGAAGGGAACTGTTGTAGGAAGGAAGAACTACACACCATGAAGTGACAAGACTGAAATAGAACAAAACAGGAAGAAAAGTAAGAAAAAGTCACTTGATCGGTCCAATTTATTTAGACTGAAAAATAAAACAAAATACTGGCAAATACTTGGATAGAGAGCACAGTTTAAAAAAACATTTCAGCCCTCACATCAGTAGGCAAGCTAAAAGTGATAGCTGAAAATTTCCCATCAGTATCTTTTAAATGAAAATTGAATTCTAAGCATATATTTTCTTTAAAAAGTTTACATACTATCCTCAAAAATGTGGACATTTTTGTAAAATAAGAACAGATGCAAACCTTACTATGGTTAGGACAAAAATATTTGGTAATTCAAAAAAAAAATCAAGAATAAGATACTTTTAAGACAAAATAATTATTTTGGAGAGAGAGAATATTTTCTTTTTATGTTACAAAACCAATGTTTACTACTGAAATTTTTAATTGAAATAATTTGTTTTATTTTTACACATAATTTCCATGGATAAATCTTTTCTTTTTCAAATCAGTTATTATAACTGGAAAACAGCTTGCAACAGTCACAAGAATAGGGAATATATGTTCAAACTGTTAATATTTTAACTGTATGTAAAGCTGATAATTTTTACTTTTGAAAATTCAAAATTTCCAAAAAGAGGTTGTGCACAAGTATTACCCTTTGATATTCCTTCTGAAAGCCCAAAGGTATGCCACTGAAAATTTCAAAACATCTTTTAAAGTTGATGAATGTACTGCAAAGCTGTCATTACTTTTTTTTTTTTTTTTTTTGATCTTATCTTAAAGTCTAGGCTATACAGAGGAAAATGACAATAGCTAATAATAATAGCTAATAAGTGATAAAGCTGTTGTCTTCTATTCATCTACCTTGCCCTTAGTGGTATTTGTCAGTGCTGTCTATAAAGTGTGTATGAGTGCATTTCATGCTTTGCACATATGTTTCTCCATAGACAAAGTGCAACTATAAATCATACTTTTGGACCTGTTGGCCCACACTTCAGGAGATTTGCTTCTGTGAGTAGGCATTGCAGGATGAAAAGCAGATGATTAAAGGTTAATATAAAATTGAGTTTCTTCTGGGTGCAGAGAATGACCAGGGCTGAAATTAGCCATGAATCACCCGGGAGAAAGAAAGTAAAGAAGAACCTTGCACACTCCTGAAAGTAAAAGACAGGGAGAAGAAGTAGAACCTTTACTAGGAATGAATGCTGCCGAAGAGGTATGAGTCAAACCCAGAAATAAATGTGCTCATTGCATGCTCAAGACACTAATTTATTAGGATTACTCATGAACAACAGCTTCAGATCCCTCTCTGATCAGAGAAATACCTCTCTGATATCTCTATATCCTCCTTTACTGCCAGGACTATGCTCTTTGGCTTCTGCATGTGCTATATTTTTCTGAATGGAGTGCTGTCAGTAAAATGTTCCATCTCAGTGACATTGTTTCCACTCTCTGTATTTCATGTCTGAACTTTACTTCGAAACCACAAATCTTTGATCATCCTTGGACAGAAACATTTCTTTTTCCCTTCTCTGGATTTCAACTGCTTTCTCTGAAATGTTACCATAACCTGTCCTTGTAACAATCCTTCTTAACCAAGGCATAATGTTAGCCCTATGTTAGCTACAGTATTTCTCATTTTAATGGCCTCCTGAAGCCTTGCTCGCTAGACTTTAAAGCGCCCAGAGCACTGCGGTAAGACCACATTATTTGCTAAGGGACTGCATCTCCTCTCTCTTCTATTAATTTTACTTGCTTACTATCTCTCTGCCCACAGAACTGAAATTAAGTGCTAATTCTCTTAATTCACTTTTGGCTCACTCTGTATTCAACCTTTGGCCTAAGTGTTATTCAGTTCTCCTACATGTCTCCTTTTTTATCATTCACACAGATCAACTTCTATGAAATGCCTACAAGCTAAAATAAGAAAACTGGAAAGTTTGAGGTTTTTGCCATTGAGCTTTCTGTGAATTTTCCAAGCAAAAGAAAGAGAAAATGATGCTTAGCCTTTAAAGAAAGATTTCAAATTTGAAAAGGATGCTACCAAAAAACCTACCATTTTCAATTCTTTCCTGGCTTTTCTGTAAAACTTGGGAGGAAGAAAAAATGGGATTAGCATTCCAGTGTAGCCTTAAGCAGTCCTATGTCTTTCTTAACTTCTCCCCTGCTACAGGCCCCTTACCTTGGAGAAGCATGGAAATTAACTTATCATTTCCATCTTCCTTTCATTTTAAAACTCCCAAGCTTCCTTGACATTAATATACCTGGTTCACAACTGTCCTCAAACATTCTCTTCACCTTTGCTTCTTCCAGGAGAAAATGCTACTAGGAATACAACCATGTATTTCTATTCTTCCAGACTGTAGTAAACCTGTATACAACATGATTTTTCTCTTTCATATTGCTGTATGCTGTCTTACTTTATCCTTTGTACTCTACCTTCTTTCTGCTTATATAATAATTGCCATCCCCACTCCTCCACAATGATATAATGAAGGCTGCTGTAATCAATTAAATCATTTTCTTTTTAACTAATATATTCAAGAAATTGATTTTGGGGTCAATCAATAGCTTTTAACAATGGGTTCTTATGTCTCCTAATATTTATGGAATCGTAGTGCTAAATTCTTATTCTTGGTTCCATTGCTCCAGCAGTCCTAAGCACATCAACCATATGTGGTTGGAAAACTTTAAAATTAAACATCAGAGGACTGGGGGGAGGCAAGTTTCCTTTTGCCTCTCAAGAAAATGTATTGTTTAATTCCTTCAAATATAAATGGAATGTTCATACTAAGCCACTAGGATGTTCCTAATTTCTTAAAGATGTTTCTTCATGTGATGAAGTATCATCTGGCCCAGTAAACCAAAGTCAGCCTGTGCTTGTAGGTTCACAAAAAATAAACATTGCCCAACGACCTTCCCGCTTCCTTTCCTTTTGGTTTTTTGTATGAATGAATCCCTTTCAGGGGAAATGTTAGAACGATATTTTCAGATCTCCAGACAATATAAGATCAGACCACAGAATTAAAGTATTTTCTTTGTCTTAAGATAGCTTTCCTCTCTAAGTATTAAAAAAAACTTGGATCAGGTCAATTGTTCCCTTTGAATGCAACTAGAAAGAGAATTAATTGTTTAAGCTGGTTATTTACTGGTATTATTTTAAGAGGTGAACATTTTTATCTGATCATTTTTGAAGTTTCATGTTAATTAGAAGACATCATAGTCTAAAAATTATTTTGTTTAGCATATAAAGAGGGTCAGGATGTGTTGGAGTTCATGCAAAAAGTGCCAGGTGAATTAATAAAATAATGGTATTCTATGTAGGTAGTGCAAATGTGATCCTTAAAAAGAAAGAAAAAAAACCCCTGAAAAGTCCATGTTATCTATCTTTAATGCAGAAAATAAAAATTCCTCTAAGTGAGAAGAAAAGGCTAGCATACATTTACCTCTCCGTTATACTGGCTTGTTCTGCTCCCTTATGGCTTTGTTCAGGGTTAACTGTGATTTGAAACAGTAACGTTTACATTTAACATAGTGGGACTAGAAGAGCAGCTCTTTCCTAATGTTGTGAGTGAGTTAAATTGCTTTGCTGCTCCTGTTGTCATGCAGCTTTTTCTTTATTGACCCTGGAAATAATGAATCCTCAAATGAGTCTGGCAACTCATGTAGCTACTTTTTTATTGGACAATGTTGCATCATGGAGGAAAATGCCTGGGAAGCACTGGCTTCAGGAGACCAAAGGGATTCATTTTAGAATTCTGGATTAATAAAAGAGGTGTTTTAATAGTTCTAACTCTCAAAATAGGGGCCCTAATTTATATTCTCACACACTTGTGTTTCATTAAAGTGATGCCTGATTTAAGTAGATAACAACAGGGCAAAATCCTAAAACAAAGGCCTTCAAAACCAAAATATTTGTTATGTAACTAAAAAGACATTTCCGATATCCAAACACTAAGGCAACCTTTTAAACTAATTTATGCTACTCTGCACTGCTAAAATAATCTATCCCTACAGTCTACATGGAGCATATTTTTACATTGACATCAAGTTAAATATCATAATTAATATACTGTTAGAAATTTACCAAATTGAAGGTATATTAGGGTTCATTATTTACTAATCATGACTCGTATTGTTCACTTTCTTATTAAAATATATTGTTGGTGTCTGACTTTGGGCACAAGGAACTCAGGCATGACCTCAAAGCCTGGCTATGGTCATGGCAGTACGCAAAGCCATGAAGAAAAGACAAGAACCACACCACTGACAGGGACACACGCTTTTCTCCTTGCTTCAGTGCTATCTACCCAAGAGTGGCCCAGGGTCTCCGTGAAGCAGGGACTTCAGAACCTGGTGGACCTCAAAAGGTCCAAACATCACCCCACAGCCACAGCTGGGGCCAATTCAGCCTGCATTTCACCTCCCTGCCGCCTCCTCCTCAGCCCTGGGAAGGAGAAGTCTATGGATAGGTGACAAACCCCTGAATGTCTCTCATACCATCTTTCCTCGTGTGATGGCCAAAGGCAGCCTGCATTCGCGGCCAGAAGTGCCTTCCCTTAGGGAAAATCTTCTGTCACCTCTCTGCCTTGTTGCCCACGCTGGGATTGTTCTTCCCCCAGAAGCAGAAAGGAAGGAGGCTGACGACTGGAAGGGGCTTCCCTTGGTCATCTAAGAGTTGTCTGAGACCCAGATCATTTCATGTCATTATGAAACTGCCTGTAGCAGGGACCAAGTCACATTAGTTCCTCAGAAAAAATGGTGAGAACTGGCAACACCATGCATGGTGCGCTGGCATAAACTTTTGCATGAGTTAGAGGTGCCTCCTGCAAACCTACGCAAGGTCCAACTGGGTCTGAACCTATCAGTTTTCTATTTTCATGAGGACCAAATGTTGTTTTAGAAGTGGGGGAGAAACTAGCAGCATTTAAAATAAGCCAATTTAAAGCCCAGGCCTTTGCTGAGCTTTTATAATCTGCCATTTACTGAAAATATCTCTGTGTGTGAGATCTTTTGCCCTAAGAACATATGTCCTTCCTGCTCATTCAGACTCCAATCCTAATCTCAACTGTTTGATGTCATAATCTGAAGCTGTGGGAAGGGGGAGAAATGCCTTCAAAAATTCTCCAGTGTTAAATGCAAGAGGGTGCCTTCTGGGGGTTTTCTGTGTGCAATAGCTTCAGGAATGATTTGGAAGAAAGCGTATTAATCAATTTTGCAGATGACTTGCAGTGGGAAAAGATCGTAAGTCACACTTAAAGGATGAGAATAAAACAGAACACAACTTTCATAAAATAAAGAAAGAATCTAACATCACTCGAAACATTCTGGATGTCCGCATCATTTCCCATAGCTATTCAGCAGACACTTTTGAAAACATATTAAAAACCATATAGATGTGAGAATGAATCAGCAATGAAGAAAGCAAAATATTCATGCCTTAGTCTTAGAAAGCACCGAAAAGAAACAAAATTGCTTTCAGGATTCAGTGTTATGCTCTTAAATTCCAGAAAAGACAATAAAAAATTAGTGCTTCTATACTCTGCTGTTATTTTAGAGAACAATATGAGACAATAGCAATCGTATATCCTGTTCAACTGTATTGTATTACCAGTACCATTTTCTTTATACTGACAGTGACAATGAACGTCTTCAGGGTACCTTTTACTTTCAAACCCGTAGCAAGATTTACAGTCTTCACTTCAGGAGGAGAGGACATTTTTAACAATCTCAAAAGTTTTTCTTGATGTTCACTGCAATTCCAGTCATGTAAACAGATCTCTTCCATGGACTCTTGCTAATTTTGCATGCCCATAGAAATGTAAGTGTTATGTAGATGTCACAAGAATCAGTAATTTGAAGTTTACAGCAAGTTACATCAAACAGCATGCTCAGTTAAATACATTTGCTAACTGTGTGTGTAATCTGTGAATCACTCTAGATATTATTAGTGCAGTCTTGTTAGGGTGCATAGAGTTGGAAGAGTTTCATCTTGTCATTTGACCACCTTGCAAGGCACAGTGCTTTGTCCAGTCTAGGTATAAGTAACTGCAGCAACATGACTCATAACATATGCTTTGGGAAACCAGTTCAGGCCTCCAGGTATCACAGTCCAAATATTTTCCTATTATCTTTTATTTAAAAATTACAAAATCTTTCATATAATCTTTTTATGACTTTTTATCATTTTATCCCATTATCTTTTCTTCTATTATAGCTCACACATTCCAAAAATTCATAAAGAATCAGAGCTCCTGTAATTGCTGTGATTTGACTATAGTAGACAGAGGACATCTGCATTATATAGTATATGCTATATTCTTTAGCCAGATCTTTTGATTAATGGTGCATTATCATCTGGGGGAACAAATACAAGAATGAGAATTAAGTGATCTCATCTCGTATCTGTCATTGATTCACTATGCAGTCCCTAGTCAAGTCATTCTACATTTCTGCTTTAGGTTCGTGATAGATAAAATGGGAATTTAAAAAATCTACCTGCTTTAAAGAGATACTATATGAGAGTTTATTTGATAATGATTGCACACTACTTCAAACATTTAAAAAACAATATGGGAATGATGAGTGTTGCTTTCTCTTTCATTTATCAGTCTATTTATGTCTCACATTCATTTTTTTCTCTCTTCTCTAAACTTTCCACAAATTAATCTTCTGTTTCTAATATTGAAATGTCCAAAGTTAACTTCTTGCTTCAGTCTTGCTAGACCTGGAAATAATCCTCTCTGGGACTAAGTTGCTCTTTCTTTTTATACACTTTATGTCATACTGACTGCTCTTTAATCATTTTATTTTTACTTACCTTATTAATAGTCAGATGAAATCTTTGCCTTATCATGCCTATTACCTTTCTCCAGAATTATTCTACTGCCTCTGAAGCATTTCTTCTTGCTTGTTTTCTGGTTTCTTATATGCATAAGTTTGCTGGACATACTGTACATGAGATCATCAATAAAACAGGCCAATTCAACTTATGCATTTACAAAACTGAAAGAGTTTTATATTCCTATTGTGTAAGATGGTTCTCTTATAACTTAATTATGGTAAAGAAGACGGATTGGTCCAAATGAAGAAAGATGGAATGTTTTGTTTTCTAAAGAATTTCACACAGATGTAGCAGCTTCTCTGCTGCTGGCTTAAAACAAGGCAGACGCAAGTGGTATGAACAACATTGTCGGCAGCAACCTCATTTGCTTAACCTCAGAGCATCAGAAAAGGGGAATAATTTTTTTTTGGAATACAAATATTATTGAGAAATAGGAAAAAAAGAGAAAAGGAAAAATACAGGTTACGCATGGCTGCTTTTAATGGAAATAGTATGATGTCGTTTCTCCTTTTCTTCATGGTTTGAAGTCAGCAATCCCCAGAGAGAAAAAATCTGAAGTTGTAATGAAAAGGGATCATTTCAGAACACATAACAGGCAGTTCCCTCTTCTTTTATGTTCTAGGGAGAGAGAATGTTTCCATTGTATGTGGGTTTTTGATATATGACTTTGAAAAGAATACTCAATCCTTCCATGAAAAGGTTGAATATTCTTCTCTTTGCTTAGTTCTCATTCCTGAATTACACTGAAATCCCACTCCCTGCTTATTCATAACTTGTTAAAGTTTCCCTGTGAGGCTTAAAAATGTAGCACTCCAGTCTAGTAAAGACATTTTAAAAAGAAATACCAAGCTAAAATAAATATTGCATTGCAGAACAAACAACATCTGAAACACAGAGAAGGGAAAATATACCCCATACTTCCCTTTTTCTTCCCCCCATGGTGAGTATAGAAAAAAATTGTGCCAATAAAAAGCTTTGCTTACATTAAATCATGAGGCCATTTGTTGGTGCAATGCATTTCAAGCTCAAAGAATACTTAGAGGCTGAACTTGAGGCATTCACACTATGCAGTAATTGCTCTGTTTACCAATTAAACCTTAAACAGTTCTGTCATTGGGTTACTCTTTTGAAGCCTGGCTGGAAAAAATACAATAGTCTTGTAACACTCTCTAAAAAACAAAACTGGAGCTTCAAGAAATCCATGTTGTAGATCTTTCAATGCCATTCTTGCTGAGCTGCCAATCCAGTTGAGAGTTTGGCAGAATGAAGAATTTCTAAGAACAAGTAAAACTAAAAATAGGTCTCAAATAACAAAAGGCGAAGCAAGCAGAGGTGCCTATTTCTGGAAGTGGGGCAATACTGGTAATACCTGCAAATATTAGCTGGAATTTGTAGTCCTCCTCATTTGATTCTTAGAAGTAAATTCACTTGTGAGAACTTGAAACAATGAGTTGGACACTGACATCCCAGCAAAACAGCTTTCAGCTGCCCAGCCAGATGTTTGTTTTGCCAGGTCTCTGTTCTTCCAACCTGAAAAGAGGACTAGCCTATTCATCTTTTCTAACATTAGGTTCACAGAAATTGTATTCACCTAATTCTAATTAGGAACCCCCAACTCCTTTGGTGAAGAGAAAGAGACATTCTAAAGGGGTTTTTGCTCATTTATTTTATATGCCATTTTCAGGGTGAGATGACTCTCCCTGTGAATTTTTCTCACTGTAAACCAGAAAGGGAGGTTAGGTGATCAGCCTAGACTTAGTTAGCTATTATTTCTGTGTTAATTCATGGCAGAATTGTGTCCCATCAGTTCTGGGACTGGGACTTTACAAACTGTTCTCAAGCAATATTAAAAGACTAGAGACCTCATCAGAAATCTGTGTAGTATGTGGACGTGGTGCTTCACTGCAGACAGATGAATTTCATTCACAAAGACAAGGGAGCAGAATGAGTCATTGCTGACCTAAGTCCCAGTACATGGAGGATGACTTTTATGAGCATGCCTCTGTTTTAACGGAGGATTTATCGTCATTAATAGTTTTCTGAGATTCAAATCATCTTAGATCAAATATACAGGATTTAAAGTTTAATGACATGCCCAAGCAACTTACAACTGCATTAGTTGTTTGGGGATTTTCCAGCAGTGTTTTATGATATTTATTTTCCATTTCAATAGTAAATAAGCCAGTGGTCATTACCACACGAGACACCATAGTATCAGCTCACCCAAAAGGATTTCATTCAGGTTAACTTTCTAATTTTTTGGAGCACACTGAAGAATAATACTCTCATAATAAGTAAATGGCTTTGTAATATCCTGGTTTTGGAAATACAACCCTCTACTGTCCCACACACTCCATAAGAACCACCACAATGACTCTTTCAAGGCAAGAATCAGCTGACCTAGCCTGAGACACAAAAAAAGGTAACACCTGCTCTAAGTTAACTGTCTAGACAACCTCTATTGTCAATGGAGAGACACATGCACCCCCAAAGAGCAATTCATGCCATCTTAAAGCAGGCATTTGAGGTACTGAATTACCTTCCTGAGGTGCCAATATCACTCCTTTGGAGGGAGCAGAGATGGCCAACTTGGACAAGACACCTAACTTGAAGTAAGGTCAGATGAATCCCAGTGCAATGAAGTCCACATTCTGTATTTCCTTGGTGCAGAGTCTTCTTCACAGTGTGGGTTTCACAGAAGATAGAAAGCAACATGAAGCTTTTTTGAGAAGAACCTTTATACTAGAAAGACAGTGTTTACCAGAAGATAGGTGCCCTTTCCTCTTCTTTCTTCTCTCCATTTCATTTCCATCACTTAAACAGCCCTGAATGCATTGTGTTCATTCCCAAGTGTCCAAACAAGTCAAGGAAAGGTGATAGAGGGTAGGGCAGTCTGCGCAAGGAGAATAGTTCAGAGAGAAAAACCTGGATTCAGGCAGGGATCATGCACTGGCTGGGCAGTGAGATTAGAACGTTTCAGAGGAGAGTGGGAATGGCTGGGCCAGCAGAAAGACACTGAGCCAACGGGGAGTGTCAAGGGCCGTATGGGAACAACTTGGGGTATCGGCTTAGAGGGAAGAGGCAGGACTTGCGTAGGACTACTGTTTCCCAATATTGTTTTACACTCCAGCCACAAACACTTGAAACTCTTCAATAATACAGGTTTAGCTCATCCCCAGCAAGTAAAATGGGTTGTTTTGGCGAGACTCCACTTAGTCTTTTACACTTCAGACTTAGATTTATACTTTATATAATGTATTTCCTTGTACGGTTTTTACAACCAATTCATTTTGGTCACTGTGGTTTGGGGATAGATTTGACCAAATTTAAATCTGTGTCACAGCCATTTTAATCACAGAGCATTTAGAGATTGCAGCATTTCCAAATGGCCCACATTCATGACTAAAATCCAAAAGGCCCATTCATGAAAATCTGCAGCAATTAAGTGGTTAAATAGCATTCAGCAAAATCAACTTGTATTTGAATTATGAAAATTTGAATCAACGTGCTCTGGTAAGCAATAACCATACACTCAATGCCAGCTGAATATTTAAACTGAAAATGCAAAGCAGAGAAGCATAACAACTTGATCACCAACTTCCTTTCTATAAAGGAAATATTGTTTTAAGCTGGCTGTTCTAATGATCAAGTATACCACAGGAATGTGTCAGCAATTACAGCAATCAACGCAGTAGGTTTTTTTCAGCTTCACTTTATCTAGCATCTCCTAACACTAAGGGGGGGCTATGTCCTTTGGCCCCCAACTACATGCATGAAAAAATGCTGGAAGACAACTTTAAATAATTAGTCCTAAAGGAACACGCATACTCAGCGTGTGCCTTCCAATCTCAAACACTATCAGGCTTGTGTAAGGATCATATAACTAGAGGACTGTGTAATCATCTGGGGAAGACTTTGAGAGAACCAAAATAAGTCAAACTTTATGAGATCAGACTTGAAGCTTGTGACTTTATAACCATAACCAGTTTAGGCTTCTCTGCAGCACAGGCAAAACTGATGTCTGCTGCCCCAAGCATAAGCCTTGTGCCAGGTAGGGGCATGATTATTCCCCCAACAGTCAGAACTGGGATGGAGAGCTGAGTGAAGAGGCCTGGAAGACTGAGACAGGTACAGCTTCCAGGGGATGGAAAAGGTGAAGGCAAAACCAGCCAACACTGCCCCAGCAGAAACTGCAACCCTATGTTTTCTGCTTATTCTTCAGCTTATCTTCCAGACTGACTTTGCATGGCTCTCACATTGACAGATTGCAAGCATGGTGTAGAGCAACTACTTTGAAGTGGGCCTGGGCTGTAGCAGGAACTCCCAATGCTTCCCATCAACAGGATTTACAGGAGGCACGAGATAAGCATCTTCCAGAAATGAGGGAGGAAAAGTAATGCTCAGGTGGAAATCTGGTACAGATGTCAACTGAGCAGTATTTTGTATTCATAGTCTTCTTAAATACAGAGACTAATGTGATGGAAAGTTTTCTGGCAGAAGAATTTGTGAAGGGCTGGATGTTCTGAGTGTGGGGCTATGTGTATGTGTAATTACAGCAGCAATGGTAAGCACAGAACTTTCAGGCCTTGATTTCAGTTTTATTTTAGTGATATTTTAAAAATCCAATTATCAGGTAAGAAAATAGTTATTTTATGAGCATGCTTATTGCATATAGCAAATGAAGACAGAGAATACAAATCTGGGAATCTCACTTCAGATCTGCAGAGGCTACATCTGGAAAAGAATTCTGACTAGGTCTTAGGTTACAGAACAGCTATAGGTAGACAAGAAGTCAAAATGTAAGCAATCAGGAGATCTTGGCCCTTAAAGGATTAAGTAATGGGAACTACAGTTTTGAAGATGTCAGAGAGCTCTGATTTAGACAACTAAAGAGGCAGGTAAATATCAAACTCTATATGAGGAACAAGAACTCTGGGGCCTATAGATACAAGCAGATAATAGACAGCAGCTTCACAGCTGGTGAAGAGAGCATAAAAGAAAGAGGAAAAAGGTGGTTCCTAGGAACAAAACACTCCAGGGCACCTTGTTAGTGCAGCGTCTGACAAATATTGCAACTTTCTGTCAGGATGAACTCTGAGTACCTGCAGGTACCAGAGGATCATGCCCAGAGGATCTAATATTATTTTTGGCCTGCATAAAGAGGTATCTGTCACTTCACCTTCTGTAAACGCGGCTGGAGTGTTGGAGAACGTCATTATTTCAGTGACTGCTGTCTTCAGCAGTGCTGAGAGGAAATTACAATTTATAGCAAATACTTAGTGGTTTTAAAACATATTATTTTGGGAATTGGGGCTGAATCACTGCTTAATTAGATTGGAACACAGTTTCCACATAGGAGAGGTCGTAATGTCACCTGCCATATCTATTCATATCTATACAATGTAACTACCCAGGTACTTCTAAAGCGCATCTGTCTTCATAACTCACTAAATAGCCGAGCACTCCACTGTCCATACTTCTGACCTCTTTTTTCACTTTAACACAGCCTTAGGCATCAAAAGCCTGGGACATTTTAGAGTAATGGTGAGGATACTTGAGCAATGGTAATCTCAGATCCAGAGTTAATCAGAAGAGGTAACAATTAAATAATTTACTCCCTGAAGATAGGATACAAAAGAAAATACATGAACAACACCTAAGGCAACAAGAAAATCCTAATACAAATGTTGTATTATAAGTATGCTGCTGTTATTGGAGTCTCACATTTCATGCCTTTATGAAGCTTAACACTGTGCATTATTTTTGACATGAAAGGATTTTAGTATATGAACAGGCATGCAGGTGAGAGAACAAACAGATGGCAGAAGGAGTAGGTACACAATTGTAATGGCTCTGAACTGTGGGTATTATTTCAGACTTTTACCACAACATTGATGACATGTTGGGAAAGGTTCCAAATTACCTCACTAGCTCATCATGATGGTAACTTTTTTTTAGAAACTCAGGGGAGATGACATGAGCCTGGGGCAGCAGGAAAACAAGGAGAGAAAGAGAGTGACAGAGATGGAAAGAGAGAGAAAGAAAGAGAGGGAAAGAGCAAGTGAGTGAGAGAAAAAAAGAAAGAGAGGGAAAGAGAATGATGCCTCAGAACAGTTCTTTCACTTTTCAAACATTCCTCCAAAAGGTATCAAAATGTGCTGTGCCCCAAGGCTACAGCCTAAAAGCTCATCTCAATTGTACTTGGAGAAAGCAGGAATAATACCATAGGTTTCAGTCATGATTTACAATGATTTGAATGAAAACTGAATCTGGCAAAGCTCCATCCACTTAATGAAAAGCTTGCTGAAGAGAGAAAAAAAAAAGGCTGATATAAGATTAGCAAGAACTAGCATGAAAATGAATGTTACAGTACTTGTATATCCATCATTGACCACAATCTGATTAGTCATAAATATTTTATTTCCATTTTTTTTAGTTGCACTATTCCCATTTTGACTCTACAAAGTTATTATTATCTGCCAGTTTCTTGTGGAAGCCAGGGCACATAAAAGTCTTGGACAGGGATTTGAAGCCTTCTAGTGTTATTCAAGGGAAGCATCTGTGCATGGTGGTGTGACAGAAAATATGAAGATAATAATAGGAAAAGCACACCTAAAGGGACACCAATAACCAATTGGCTTCTCATCTTCTCATAACTCTATCAGTGTTTGCCTCTAGCCCAGCACCTCACTTGTGAATGCTCCTTGAATATAGAGAAAGCATGGAAGGAAATCAGTTGTTTGATTATCTCTTCTTTTGTATTATTCTTTCTGAGGGTCAGGCCTCTGCTTAAAAATGTCAAATAGCAACACTATACCTTCAAAGGCATAGAAATAAGAGCTGAAAAGCCCTCTCTTACCTCACTTAACATAGCCCCTGCCAAGAAGACTTGCTCTCTACAGTACATTCATAAGTGTTTCGTACTATCCGGCTCTAAACGACTGAAGTGATAGGGCTTCTGTTGTCTCTCTGGGGAGGTTTTACCACAGCCTATTCAACCATGCTGTTAGGAGAGTGAGAGACAGTGATTTCATTGTGTATCCCATCTTAGGGTTTCTACAGAAAGGTTGACTCCATGCTGCACCTGGAGCAATCTGAAATATTCTGATGACTCAGTGTGAAATTTCCTGTTCTCTTGTCATCAGGAACCTGATGGGCAACACCACAGTAAGCCAAATTGCAAGAGAGCCAAATTTCTAGTCAGCTGGGCTTGAAATAGATTCCGTGCTAGGATATGACCCTCAAGTGAAAACTTCTCGCAGCTCTGCTTGGCTTCAATCCATGCCCCTTGGAAGTCAATGGGCAAGAGAGAAAGCCCCTTAAATAAGAGTTTTTGGACAGTGACTAGCAGACTGTGAGTGCTGCTTATCATGAGTAAATAATAGTAATAATAACAAAAGTTGTCAGAAGTCAATCTATGCAGTTCTTTCAATGAATTAACATGATGTATGACTGGGGTTAGAGCCAGGAAATATCTAACTCCTTGATTATGAAAGAGATTGAATTGGTGGGGTCTTAGTAGCTTTTGAAGTATTGATGAGTTATACATTTGGTACAGAACAATTCTTCTTTTGTGATGATACAAGGCCTGATTCTGACTTGACTCTTCTTCATTGCTAGGTAACTCCACTGACTCCTGTGGGGCTCTTCTTGACTGACATCAGTGCTGTGGAGCAATAGTACCTTGATATGGAAGCCTTGCATCTTTGGTAGCATATACAATGTCTGTACGCTATTCCTTTCTGTGAAATAGATGTTAGTGCTATGCTGGCATCAGAAATTTTCACAGTGATATAAAATATTTGAAACCACTAATGGGATCTTCTCTCCTCCATGTGATTAAATATAGTCTAAAAATGTTCTCTTTCTAATGTGTTAAAGCTGCTTCTCTTCCCAGGAAGATAAAAAGAATCCTAGCTTAATAACATATTTTGTTAATCTATTGGGCTTTTTTTTAAGAAAAGTTCCTTTAAGCGTCTCAGCACAGGGCAGCACACATTACTGAGGAGTTATTTATTTGTATATCTCCTGGGTACAAAATCAACCTCCCTGAACTCTTGCTAATGGTATCTAAAATATTTCTATATTTCCAAGGGCAAAATGCTTGGCATTTTTAAATGATGTTTCCTAAGTGCTGCTAGAACATTTGAATCATATTACCTGCAGTCTTCTGAGTTTTTAGGAAGTATAAGGTTTTCAGAAGAACTTAACTTTGGCATAATTCTGTTACTTGTGCAGTAAACAAGAGACTTCCTGTAGACTTCAACAGCAGCAGATATAGGTAATTGCTGATCACAAAGTCTCACCCTTGGTGACTTATCTCTACTGTAGCTGACCTCCAGCAAAGCCAGCATCACAGCTAGCATATTGGCTTTTTTCAAACTCCTTTGCTCCTTTCATTTGTACATAAGATCTATAAATAAATTCAGGCATTTTGGTTTCAATAAGCTCTATTCATAATGACACTATCCTTAAATGGCAGGAATTCACTATAGTAATATAATGAATTCTTTTCTCTGTGTTGTTTGCAAGTTGATTAAGTGCAATCACAGTGGCTTAGTTCAGAAATCTTCCATTATGGAATACATTAAAAAATAAAACAAAACACGGTCATCCATGAAGGACCTCATAAAATGTCCAGGCTGTGAAAGGCAGTCAGCAATCTGTGCAAGTCACATTCAAAACTTTTGTTTGACAGACTTTCCCAGACGATTGGCAAAATGTTAAATAGAAACTATACATGGAATTAGAAAGGGTACAGAATCAGCTGACCTGAGAGAGATCTGAACTTGTAGTTCTTCCCACAGTCAGCTGTATCACGCAAAATTTTTCAGGAACATTATCCCTGATAAAATCTCCCAGGCCCTGAATATTCACTGCTCAGCCATTTATTGTCCTCTTTAATAAACAGGTCAGGGGAGGTATTTGTGAACATGGCATATTTTTTCTGAAGACATCAGGGAGCCAATTTTCTTCAGTACAATACCTCACTTGTCTTGGGCATCTTTTTCTTTCTGAACAAGGGCATGAACATTTCAAGATTAGAAGGACAAGAGACTTATTTATGTTTATCCCTCTTTTTATTGTACCATTGCTTTAAATACTTTTTCATTTCATTCCACCATCCTTATCTTCACTAGCTATTTTAGGCTAGCCAGCATTCTGCAAGAATTATCACTGTTTTATTGCGGATTATCAGATTCTGAGGGGTCCACTGCAGTAATAAGCCAACTTTAATGAACAGTTTTCTGCTTGCATCTCTCAGTAGTGTACTACTACCAAGACATGGAAGCTGTCCCTTAGGTGATATATTCAAATCTGCCTGCAGATTAGATACTCCCAGCATGCAAGACCCTCATATATATTTGAACATCTTTAACGTGGGCTCTGCTGCTAGCTCTGTATTTCTAGATTCTTCTAACTCTGTTTCAAGCTTTGAAATTTCATTAACCTTCCCAAGAGTGTTAGAAATATTTTTGTATTATTGTCATCTGCATCACTCTGGCAGTGCTTAAAGGGCCTATCCTTCTTCTGTCAGCTCTACCACCCCTATATTACCAAGTGGAATGGGGCAGCGACTGTGATGTGCTGGTGGAGATGAGGATGCAGGAACAGGAGACATGGCTGTGACAGGAGACTTCAAACATTCTCAGGTGTATTGGCAAATGTCATGTTGGGACACGACATCAAAGCTAAGCATTTAGTTATCGTTAATGACTTCTTCCAGGTCCAAGCAATTAGGGAACCTAAAATAGAATGAACATCTCTTTACTTGGTCCTGAGCAATGCTGGAGTTTAGTCATAAATGCTACTGTGGGGAAAAAAAAAAAAAAAAAAAAGCACTCAGTATCTATAACTTTATGCCTAATTTCAAAAAGGGGAATAGTGTAAAAAATGTGGTAAAAAGTGCTAAAATGTGTAAAAATACATTACAAAGGAAACTTTAAGCTTGTAAAGAGTAAAATCTTTACAAATGGCATGGTGACAATTTAAAGATAAAGTACTGGGGGCACAGAGCAAATACACCACATCTTGAAAAAGACCATAAAAAGACTAAAATAAAGCTGTGTAGGAAGGCAACAGATTCAAGAAGGCATCCCTCAGCATGCTAAGGTTGTGTCCAATTCAGGAAAATAGCAAGGATCATAAACTCTGGAAGACTAAATGTAAGAAACCTAAAAAGACAGAAGAAGAGATAGAAGAACAATTGGCAAAAGATATGGGCATGCATAATAAATCCTTTTTCAAACACATTAGGAAAAGGAAGCTTGTCAGAGAATCTGTAGGACAAGAGATGATCTAGGCATAAAGAGAAAAACGACATTCTCTATAAAAAGATAACTGCAAAATTATGTTTCCACTGCAGCCGCTTGGGGATATTTCCACACTATCCTTCTTTGTACAGGATGCAACATGTGATTTAGTTCAAATTGATGGTAAAAATGCTATATAACTGCAGGAGTATTTCATGATAGTAACTGGCAGGTGGAATTCAACCCAGACAAACGTAAACCGATTCACAGGCAACCTCCCCCCCCGCCAATCCTATGTTGTGATGAGCTCTAAGTTAGTCACCACTCAGAAATAAGATCTTAGTGTTATAATAAAGAGATTTATAATATCATTATCTCAATGCTCAGTAGTGGTTTATTGTGTATAATTCTGGTCTTTTTATCTCAAAAAAGTTACAGTAGAATAGGAAAAGACACAGAGGGGAGCAACAGAAATGATCAATAGTGTGGAATAACTTCAACACAAGAGCCCAAAGAGGACTCTTAAACCTCGAAAAGGGATGAGTGATGATCTCCTGACAGAGGTCATGAAGACTATGGAGATGGGGATGACTGTTCAGTGTCTCTTCTAGCACAGGAACTAAAAGGTATTGAGTGAAGGTAGAGGTTTCCAAAGCAAACAAAAGGAAATACTGTTTCATATTACACGCAGTTAAGCCATAGAGCTCCTTGTCATGGGATGTTGTGGGTGATCAAAGTTTATACAGGTTCAAAAATGATTGGACAAATTCACTGAAGAAAATTCTATCAACAATTATTAAATAATACCACTTCTGGCTGGAGAGCAACAAATCCCTGGAAGCTAGGGGAATAACGTGGGGATGTACCACTGTGTATGCAGTTTGCTCTTATACTTTCTGTAGGCACCTTCTATTGATCTCGGTCGGAGGCAAGAGCCCGGGCAAGGCAGACCTTTGATGTGAACCAGTAAGTCTTATTTTCTTATTACCTTTTCAGACAGTCTGTATGAAAAGGCAATCCTGTTCTTTTTCCTCCACTGTGATAAGCCACTGCTGAGCCACCTCCTGCTCTGTAACTTAGATGAGGCAATTGATTTTCAAGGCCCTCTGCCTTCAGCGCTCAAACTGGAGAATTTCATTTCACAACATGAACAAGAAGCTGGAGTCTAAACACAGCTGAGGAGGGTGGGTGCTCCCTCCCTCCTTCCTCCGTGCGCCATGCAGTTTATTTGACACAGTACACCTGCTGCAGAGGAGGAGGCGTGGAAGGCAAATGGCCTGGGGGCTCCATTTTTCAGTAGCTTAATACAGAGAGAGACCAGGATGAATGGAGCTGGAGTCAAATGTTGCCCTGGGGACATAGGAAGCTTACAGAGATGGTGATATAATGTTGATCTAGTGATCTGTAAACTGTGAGTAGTATTTTACACAACTATGACTAAAAACAGTTAGTATTTCATTAACTCATTTTTTATGTGTAAAAAGCTCCTTAAGGAATTCTGTGAAACTGAATACATTTGCTACTTCAGCCTGTTATGACATCCGAATTTATACAGAAGACAGTCACTGGATTTTTCTAAATATGTTTCTTTTCCACTCAGATGAGGACAAGAGAGGCTGGTTCCAATCAGTTACACTGTCTGTCAGCTTTTAAGTCAGTCATAGCAAACTGAAAGACTGCCATACCAGGTATTATATATTAAACCCAAACATCAGCCTGATCTTAAAATACCTGAACCAAATGCTGAAAATATTTAGGACCCGCTTGTAAGTCTTAGGAAACAGAAGATGGAGAGAAGAGGCCATACACAAATATCACTCCTTGCTCTCCTGTTAGGAAGGAGGTCAGCTCGCTACATACACACACACACACACCCGCACACGAAACACTGGGCTCAGAGCCTGGGCAGGGTAAGTGTGTAAGAGGAAGGTGGTACAAGCTATGTAATCTGTATGGTCTAAGCGGCAAAACATGGGGCAGGGATGGTCGGAGTAGACCAGATGTAAGCATATATTCCTTTTCTAATCCCAAGGAGTTGAGAAATTTTTGATCTGTTTTGATCTGCTGCCTTTCCTACACAGCTGGGATTTTCCTTTACATCTGTACACCTGCCAGAGGTGAGGACCTCTGGGAGTCTGGCTGAACTGGTGCATACATGGAAAGAAGGAAGGATGGAAATCCACTGTTGGAAAATCTCCAACAACACCTGATGTTTTTCTAAGCAGCCACTGAACATGAATGACGCAAGAAATACAGAACTTAGGTACGCATGTTGACATCAAAGCCATCTAAGCCACACAACTATCCAAAAAACTGCCCATCATACAGAGCAGAAAAAAGTATCTGGGCTGTTTTTCTCCTGTAATTTGTGCAGTAAGCATGCTGCAGAGCATGCGGTAAGTTGAGGCTACTGATTACGGTGTGAAGTTTACTAGCTTTCCTATTATTCCTTCTGCAACCTGTGCCTTTCAATTATTGTATCTTGTTGTTAATCAAGACTAAATTCTTTTGGACCACACTGTTGGTGCTTGACTATAGATTTTTTAATACATGGCTATACAGCTTCTAGCATTATGGACCTGTGCAAGCAACTGCAGTACAAATAACAGTAAAAATAGAGGTAGCAATATTAATCGTGAACTTGTTTAATGATCTCAGTGCATCCTTTAGTGATGAATGTGATTGCTACAGGAAAATGCCATCCTCTTATGTCATACCATACCATATATTGCATGAAGTAGTGAAAGTAAGGAGACTGTGCTGGAAAGACACTGAATATCATATGATGAACGTTTTTAGGGCCTGAAGTCACACTTTGAGCTGAAAAGTAATTGTGTGTTATAAAGAAACATAGCAAGGATTTCACAAGAGGGATATGCAACCAATGAAGATGTTTCGGTGGAAGTGGCATGCCTCTAAAGAAGTGGCATTCACTTACTTGATTTACAAACACCCTTATTTAATATTCTCTGACAGCTAGTATCAACAGAGCAGCCTTGATCACAATAATTAGCTCAACTCCAAAGGGTTTTTGATATATATAACCCCAATGGTAGGAGCTGCTGATCTCAGCAGATAAACAGAAAACCAGAAGGTGAAAGAACAATGCAGAAGTACAGCCCAAGTAAGTGTAGTAAATAATGCAAGCATTCAAATTAAGCCAAAATTTATGGGAAGAAACTTTCTGCTAATACAAATAGTGGTGATACAGATGGACCATATCTGACAGTGCTAACCAACAAGAATTATTTTTATGTATCCATGCACACTTGCTAGCTCTGTATTGATAATTTCCTAGATACATGTTAGAACTACAGCATGTGGTTCCCGTCCAGTAACACAGTGAAATAAATATGACTTTAGGATTTTAGACCTATTGATTTTGGAAGTTAGGAATTTAAATGTGACAGATAAAGCACTTCCATTTACATTCTTTTCCCCTTCTTGAAAATGTAGTAGTGAGTACCACAGAGCACACAGAGCATATGTAGGTTGGCAACATGATAGCACTGTGACAGAACAAAAATTGAGTCTCCTATCTCATTTGCCCTGGCTCCTCCTGCGTGCACCCAGAGCTCTTTGAGGAGCAATGTTGTCCACTGCATTGACAAATACTGGCTTTACTAAAGTTCTTGTGGTATGGAAAGAGTATAAGTTACAGCTTTTGGGATAATTTCTCCTCTTTAGGGAGCTTGGGGACATAATAAATAGAACTGGCTTAAACATAACAATAAAAAGTTGCAAACTTTCTTCATAACATGTCAGTGGAAAGTTGCTGAGCAGTTTTAACTCTGTGAAAGTCATTCTAATTTTCCTGAAATCAGGAGAAAAGTGTTGTGGAGAGCTGTAACTGTTTTACAGTATACCTCCAAAAGCCCATCTACCCTATGCAAATGCAGCCCAGATCACCTCCTACACATGATGGAAGAACAGACAAGTATATTCATTCATGTTCCTCTTTCTTAAAACAAAAAAAAAATGGTACAGCTTTATGAAGTGGGTTTTTTTCTGATGAAATATACATCAGATCAAAAAAATAAACCCAGCCCTTGTCTTAAATGGATTTGTGTGTCAGCTTCTAACTTCAAGCACTAACGTTAATGGCAAGGCAGATTAGAAAATTGAAAAGCAATAGGTGAAGAGGAGTTCATATGAAGAAGGATGGGAAAATATCCAGGCAAGCGGCGTCAGCAAGAGAGTTCATAATTGAATTAAATGATGAAAAGAGTAATTGGTCAAGTGATGCAAACAACAATACAGCCTTTGAAGGCGATAGGGATTACAGAAGCCATCTTCCAACTCACAGAAAATCAGTCCTTCATTCTGCTAACACAAGAGTAATTGTAAATTCTGTTGATCAAGTTTGCATGCAATGAGACATTAGATTTGCTCTAAGTTCTGCAACGCAGTATAGTTTAGCAACTGTGCTGCAACTTTACAGGGAATATTCTGACTAATTTTATGCTTAGAGGATGCTTATGGAGCACAAGTGTGAATCAAGGTCATCATACAAAAAGTGCACTAGGGGAATGTTAAGATTGCCCCAAAGTCCTTTGATTTTTCCTGACCTTTGTGCGACATTATGATATAGGCTGCCAAATTTAGCATACAGGCAAATAAATGCTGTAYGTACACCACAACAGCAAAGCTGTCACTGATTTCTGACAGCATCTTTGATTCAGCCCATCCTGTAGTCCATCCTTCCCTGCCTACTATCCTGTTTTCCCCTTCATTTCCCCCTAGACAGAAGTGACAAGTTCCTGATTCTCCCATACAGAATTTTAGGCTTTTTTTTTTTTATTGTTTTTCCTCTTTCAAAATTACTTCACATTTGTTGTCTGGTTTGCTTTGCACAGTTAATTCCTTCACATCATGACAACCTCAAGGAGTAAAGCTTTCAGTATACATACAATTGCAGAGAATTATTTGAGGTTTTAAAATGGCTTCAGGTGTAATAGTCTTTCCTCTTCTGGTGTCTTTTCCTATCAAAAAGCTACCAGAGATGCAGAGATATGCTGCAGTTTTAAGATATGCTATTGTTCATGCTAATCATTCTATTACTCCAATTTATGGTTAAAATAATCATACAGCAGTTCAGAGCAATAAACCTTTAGTCAGCTAGTTTGCCTGTTAGCAAGACACGATTTACTGTCCAGATCATGGAGCTATTTGCATTATTTCTCATTTCAATTTTTCACCTCCTTGGCATCACTTGTTTTTCTCAGGAGTTCAAAATCACTCATAAAACATTAGCAATTGCCAACACTTTATGTATCAGGTAGTACTGTAAAATGATAATTTTGAGCCTGAAAACCACTCCATTTTTAGCAGAAAACAACACAACAGACCTAATTAGGCTGCACCAAAAGAGGAAAGCACTATGAAGATATTAAGAGAAAATAAAGAAAATTCCTCTTCCTATACTCCTTTGACATGAAATCTGTGATTGAATTAAGGAGACGGACAGGCTGAATGACCAAAATGAAATGAACCTCCAACAGAAAGAGAGCTAAGCTAATCTGTAATAGCTACAGAAGCTGTTACTTTTTTTCTTTATATGTCTACATGGTGATCCTGGACCAAAATTGTCATTAACAGGCTTTCAGTATTACGACAGAAAAGATATTTTTCTAAAAATGTAATAAAGGATGTGTCTGTGCGGTGCCGTCTCTAAGAACTGCAGCTCTGCAGGCATTGTGGCTATCTGTCACAGCACTTGACTAGTGACTACTTCGCTGATGATCAAAAGACTCAGAGAGATAACTTTCTAACTACATCATCAAAATGTATGAGCTATCTCTACAGCTTAAGTGCAATAAAGTATTAGCAGAGGTCATTCAATTTATATAACTCCTTTGTTATATTTTAGCTGTAGAGCTAGTTCATACATTTTGATCATGTGATTAGAGAGGCTGCATCATGTTCTTTGAGTGTTATATTAAGTTGAATTGTTAAAATCATTCACGTTTTTTCCTATATCTGGACTGCAGCGGTTGATACAGAAAGCTGCTAAAACAAATGAACAAGACATTCCTACATGAAAAAAAAAAGAACAACAAGTAGCATGGGACTTGTGTTTGATGCATAAAAGAGCTACAAATACTGAAGAGATAAAGTGAGGCTTATTATCTCTTACTTTGTGCTTTAGGAGCTTGAATACGCTAAGAGACTAAAGAGTTTAAGTACTGTACCAGCAGTAATCTGGAGAGCAAGAAACATGCCCTAAGTGCCGTGACTGTCAGCCTGTCACATTCCTAACTGGCCTGGGTCTCAGACAGAAGGGTAGCTGGAGGTCTGGAAGTGTCTTGTACACTGTGCAAACCAGAAACAAACTTAGAAAATGTTAATGCCACATGGTTGTTTGTTTCTTTAATAAAATTTCTACCATTATAGTCAATATTCAAGGATTAGAGTGACTTTTTTGCCTGTAATTGTAATGGGTTTTTGATTTAATTCTGTTTTTCCTCAAAATTCTTGGCTAAGTTTCCATTGCTTAATGCTAAATAGTATGCAAGGTAAGAGTTAGTATTTTCTGTAGTTTGAGAAGAAGTGACTTTTCTCACGTTTCAAGGCTCCAAAGCTTTTTGATGAAAGGGACCAAGCTTCTCACTGTGGGCAAATTGGYGCAGTTCTTCTCAAGTCATTAAAAAATTGCCTTTAAAGAATTCTGTAGCAAGTGTTTCTTGTTTTGGATATTTTCCTTTTTCCTACCACTTGTCATCATTGGTCAGTCAAACACTTTCAGCAAGCTGGGAACACTCTGTTATGGAGCTGCTGATACAAATTTCCTTGTCCCAGATAATGTAATATTAAACGAAGAAGAACTTTACAGTTTTGTGATATGCTTTCATGTCTGAAAGGAACTCATTTTTACTAAGGAACATGCCAGGGGTCTGGAAACTGTCATCATCTGAGTCTTAAAAATGTGTTGTACAACAAAGATCTTGACTTTTCAGAGTTTGGGACATTTTGGAGGGTGGCCTGGTGGATGTCTGTTTTTAGGTTTGGTGACAACACTTTTTTTTTTTTTTTCCTAAAGCTACTTTCAGTTCTACAATATTCTCTTCAAACCTTCCTGCTTCTTTAAGGCGCCTGATTGTATTACATGCTCCTGACTAAAGTCAGGATATATGTGTGGAGCCAAGTCCGTTCCTTTACATGCTGCTGCAAAAAAAGGTCAGCTTTTCATCATTCACTTCTCCTCTTGTATTTCTGTTTCTACATTAATCATTTCATCGACAGGCTATAATTTATAGCTTCCTCCCTGTAATATCAGTATAAATGCTTAATTTTACTCACATGAATTGTCCCCATGCAAGGGACATGTTTCAAGTTAATCACGTTTGCATTACTYGGGCTACATGCCTGAACTTGCAGCCCACAGCCTTAAATTGTACATTGCACAAGAAGAAAAATAATAAATGAAAAAAGAATGGTGTAAGGGAGTATGACAATTAAAAAGGGGGAGGTGGGGGGATATCTTTTCCTAAAAGACTTAATTAACTCCGGATGAGTCCCACAAAACTTTCCTATAACAAAATAATCTGTAATTTATCTTTCAGAGTGTTAACTCTTTATGCTTTGGTGAAATAAGTGAGAAATAACTATGTAACGATCCTTATATCCCTTGCGGTCATGGAATTAAAGAAAACAAAACGAAAAGCCCCAAACAAGGAGAGAATAGGCTTACAAAATGAAGGGCAGTGTGTATTGAAGTTTGGGTTTGGGGGCCAGCAGGAACCCAGCAACATGCCTGCATAGAACAGGAAACCCCAAGTCCAGTGAGCTGCTTTGTAATTTAAGATGCTGAGCTCAGTGTCCATAATGCTAGTAGTAATGTGCAGTTTCTGAAAGCTAGGATGTCACAAAACCAGTGTGGGAAGGAGGGAAAGCGGCCTCCRTGTGGGATTGTTTGGCTTTAATGAAGGATAGCTGAGAAGTTAATTGTACCCACGCTTATTTTTTATGAATGCAGGTAACATGATCCTGTGACTTCTCTGGATGAGGCTCACTCTTCAGCTTCCTGTTAAGCTTGGCACTGGGGTTGCTATTGTGTGCGGATTCGCAGGAGACGCAAACGGGATGGAGGCAGCAGGCAGCCCATGTTTGCTTTTGTCATTCAGCTTTGAGCTGTGATTAGGTCTCTTCTCCCAAACTCACACATGCTTTCCCTGGGAATAATCTTACATGATGTCCCTGGACCAGTATTTGATACATCTTTCTGTTAGTAGAGTAGCTTTGTAATTTGCAATACAGTTCTGCTATTTTAGGTAATAACTGGAAGTTTGAAGTTATATGCTGTAAGGAAAAGCAGCCACTGCATTCATCTACCATTGTAAATGTCTCCTGGTGTTAGATTTTGCTATTTTCTTCGGTGCCACTCTAATTGGCATCAGCCCTGTTAGGACCAAGACCATGAAGACCTGTCTGAGAATTATCGCAGAGGGAAACACTAGAGACTACTTCTACCATTAACCTAATTTGTCTCACAGTATCATCTGGACATTTTTTTACACAACTGAATCTTTAATTAACTTTGAAATCTCTTTGGCATCTGTTTCCCAGGAATTTAAACACAGAAGGCAGAGAATCTTCATTGTTTTGCATGGTATGCTGTCAAAACATCAGTTAGAAAAAAGAGATTCATTTAGCAAATAACCACCTTGAGAATAGGAAATAAATTAGTGCTAATTATAAATATACTCTATGCAATATTCTTCATGGAAATACTGCTCTCAAATATCTACTGGCAATCTAGCAGCTTCTCCAGATGTAATGGACTCAGTATGCTCCTGGATGCTGATGCCATACCAGTCAGGCTGGTGGTCATGATTTAAACTGAACGTAGTCTGGCTTCTCCCATTATACCCCAGAACTAGGAAACTCCTGCAACCCAGACTGTGTTCAGAAATGCCAGAAACACCTGCATCAGTACCTGGCTCCTTAGTTGCCAGAGTCAGAAGCAATCCCAAGGTAGATAGGGGATGGGTCAGTACAACATGTCTTGTAGCAGCCTTCATTTGAAGGACTCCTAAGAAGAGGTCTCTGATAAAGTTGACTTAAAGCAGTGGGAACCAAAGAGAGAGAACCTTTTTGCTGCTCTCTGAGAGTATTCCTATCGGACAGAGGAGGCAACCAATCCAGCCTGTGAACAGTTCCCTCAGATGAGCGAGCAAAGCCCTCTGATGGCACCTGCCACTGCCACCAAGCCCAGTGCTAGAACATGTCAAGGAACTGTAGTTTCTCTTTTCTGAAGAGGCTCAGAAAAATCTTGTCTAATAATGCTTTTTAAACATGAAAACTACCCAGTGATTTTTCTGCAACTTCTAAAATTTCACAGTTCAAGCAATAGGCACACCTGGTTTCCAAAGACTGACTTTGGTGTTTCGTATCTATAAAGTAGAATATATGATTCATGCTTTTCATGCAAGCATAACAACTATTAAAATATTAGTGGTTTCTATTCACTATCATCAGTACTGTAACACTAAGGCTTTTCTTCATTTTTACTTCTGCAATTTGAATGAAGAAATTGCTATGAATTATTCATCTGTTTTGGAGCCCAAGGTAATACTAGATGTTTAAGGGAAAACATCACAGACCTGGGTGAAATCCTGGACAGACTCCAGTTAATGGAAAGACTTCCAAAGTATAAGTCGACCCAATATTTAGTTCAAAGTCCTAGTTTCTAGTAATCATGCGATCTCATTCCAGATGAGAGGCTTTGGTACATGAAATAAAATGGGCACTACGTAGCATTCTTCCAGTCCAGTGGAAGAAGGGAAATGCAGGTCTGTACATTTTTGTTTAGGATGCTGAAAGAAACTTACAGAGGAGTGTGGACTGACCTCAGAAATTCTAATGCCTTGGCTAGTGCTCTGTCTATGAAGCCTTTTCTCCTCTCTAGATATTTGTTAGCATAGATCAATCTTCACCCAAGTTAGTCTTCTTGGATTATCACTGCTGGGCAATAATGTTGTGTGATCAAAGCTAAAATCAAAAAGAAAAGAGGAATAGTCAAAAAGAAAAGAGGAATATCCTCCAAGTGCTTCATCCTGGAAGTGATACCAGTCTCTCTGTCATGATTCAGTGAAGTATATTGCTAAAAAAACTACAAAACATCCATGACAGGTATAAATATATGGAGGGTTTTGTTTGTATCTGCTGATGAGACTTTATAATTCCATTGTGAACAAAAAGTACTTTTAAGCAAAGACAGTTAATGAGAATTTCAGAGAAACTTGTGAATGAAGATGTATTTAGAAACTAATGGAAGACTTACTGATGCCTCTTAGTCCCTGTATAACTAGACACATTTGAATGTGAAACAAAGTCACTATTGCATTTTATTTTTCTGAATTTAAAAAGCACCTTATTGATCAGCACCAAATGAGATTGGAATATTCAAGCAGCATGTGCTTCAGGAAAGATAAGATTACACTTACTGATTCCTTGTCAGGAATGAGTATTTTGTAGGCTTAAGATGAAAATGAAAATCACCTCAGGAAACTTATCAAAAGAATCTGAGACTAATACAGTAACTCCAGAAGAAGAAACATTCCCAAGATGCTAGCTTTGGTAATATACTTTTTATGGGACAGATCTCCTATTGTACTAGGGAACAGGATTCTCAGATTAGCCTGTAGCATTTTCATTTTTAATTCATAGCTCAGTTAAAACTCTATAAGAAGAGCTGTGCAGCTTTTTTATTTTATTTTGAGATCATTTGGAAAAACTCAGAGTAGTTATTTCAGATTAGCTTGATTAAAAAATCAATTTGCAGAAAGTCACCATGTTTGAAGCATTGCTTTGATCACAGAATCACAGAATCACAGAATGGTTGAGGTTGGAAGGGACCTCTGGAGATCATCTAGTCCAACCCCCCTGCTCAAGCAGGGTCACCTAGAGCACATTGCACAGGATCGCGTCCAGGCGGGTTTTGAATATCTCCAGAGAAGGAGACTCCACAACCTCTCGGGGCAACTTGTTCCAGTGCTCTGTCACCCTCACAGTGAAAAAGTATTTCCTCATGTTCAGATGGAACTGTCTGTGTTTCAGTTTGTGCCCGTTGCCTTGCGTCCCGTCGCTCGGCACCACTGAAAAGAGTCTGGCCCCATCCTCTCGACACCCTCCCTTCAGATACTTGTACACATTRAWARGATCTCCTCTCAGCCTTCTCTTCTCTAGGCTAAACAGGCCCAGCGCTCTCAGCCTTTCCTCATAAGAGAGATGCTCCAGTCCCCTAATCATCTTTGTAGCCCTTCGCTGGACTTGCTCCAGTAGTGCCACATCCCTCTTGTACTGGGGAGCCCAGAACTGGACGCAGTACTCCAGATGGGGCCTCMCCAGGRCTGAGTAGAGGGGGAGAATCACCTCCCTCGACCTGCTGGCAACACTCTTCCTGATGCACCCCAGGATACCATTGGCCTTCTTGGCCACAAGGGCACATTGCTGCCTCATGCTTAACTTGGTGTCCACCAGCACTCCCAGGTCCTTCTCGGCAGAGCTGCTTTCCAGCAGGTCRACCCCCAACCTGTACTGGTGCCTGGGGTTATTCCTCCCCAGGTGCAGGACCCTGCACTTGCCTTTGTTGAACTTCATGAGGTTCCTCTCCGCCAACTGGTTCAACTCTGCCAACTCCGCCTATTTGATTTAAGTAGAATATTCTTACTAGAAATTGAAATATTTCTGTTTAAAAAATAAACACATTTCTAAAATTTAAGTGTTAAAACACTTACAAAAATTAAAATTTAATCAAACTCTGAAACATGAATTCAAATTGTAACTAACTGAACAAATCATATGGATTTTTTATAATCAGCGTGTGAAGATTCCTACTGAAAGAAGTTGGCAAAATAAATATGAATTCATTAAATATTTTGGTTAGTCTGAATGCACATTTTTTAACCTAACAGCATTACCTTGTTCCTTACTGATGGTGATGTCAGACTGTAGTCCCAGTAGACAAGTTTGAAAGCTAAACAACATTGGTTTTTTGGCAAGGATAGAATAACTGGACACAATCCTCTGTTGATTTACATAAAGCCACTGCAGTGTTGTTGGGTTAAGTCAGCTTGGAAATTTGGCCTATTTAGAGTGGCCAGCTTTCTTCTGTCTACCAAAAGCAGAACATGGATAATAGAAAAATGCATTGCTCAGTTCCACTGACTACTCAACAGATTCAGAGGAAAATTAGACCTCTGAATCAGTTGCATGCAATGGAAAGATTAGATTTCACCTTTTCTTCCACTGAACAAGTATAAATTCAGCATTTATTAACAGTGCAATCATGTCCTTTGTATTTTACCAAATAACAAGCATTTTTAGTGTGAAAATAGTTCAGTCAACTTTTAAGAGAGAGATTATGGAGTCTCCATCCTTGGAGATATTCAAAAGCCATCTGGACATGGCCCTGGGCAACGTGCTCTAGGTGACCCTGCTTGAGCAGGGGGATTGGACTAGATGATATCCAGAGGTCCCTTCAAACCTCAAGCATTCTGTGATTCTGTGAAGAGTGGTCTTGCTGTTCTAGCTGCTACAAGCTTGTAATATAGCAGCACTAACCAGTAATGGTCTTTGCCTTCTCCAGCTAGCTAAGCTATTCTGTCTTATTTTGGTGGGATATTTTATGAATGCAGCTATTCTCATCTTTGTCACTTCACATCAGGACTAGAGTAACACATAGGAACACAGGAGGGGAAAGGACATCCTAAGTAAAGTTTGTCCCTGTGCTCCTGTCAGCACCATATCATATAACTTCTTTCACAAATTTGTCAAACTCCACCTTACAGCAGCACACCTGGACACAAAACCATTCAGGCCATCGGGAACCCCAGCTGCACAGGGTGTTATAGTATAGCCAGAAACACATCACATCTGTCCACTGGTGGTGGTCCTGGATTCCCACCAGAGCAAACATGTCATACGCTGGTATGTATCATGGCAAGATACCTGCTCATGACACTTTGGTATCAGCAGATCCAGTCTTTGCAGCATGGACAAGTCTATGCAACAGATCACTGGGAGCTCCAGACTGAAAACCCTCCCTTGTAAGCCTCCCTCTGAGGTGGTGGCCCTTGTCCTGCCACTCCTGAAAATCGCTCCTGCATGGGAGACTAAACCACCCTGTTCTCCTCTAAGAGTCAGACCCGAGCCTTCAGCCTCCCTTCTGCAGCCTAAACATAGCTCATCCAGCCACACCACAAACCCACCATCCCTGAGAAGCCATAAGAAGGAAGGGACGTCCTAATTCTCAGCCTGAGCTGCAATCCTCTTCCCCCAGGGCTCATGGGGCTTCTCAACACCCATCTCAGCCCTCACTTCCTTCCCATTTGCTCTGCACCATGGAGGTGAGGCAGCCCCCTCCAGGAGGATCTCACAGTAAACTTTGGGTTTTAACAGTTTAAAGAGAAGGAGATCTAGGGCTCAAACATGGACTTTGATTTTAGTTTAATATCCAGTGTGATCTTATGCAAAGACAAAAATTAACTGCCTCTGATAGATGTTTCCGTTGTTATGTATCTATCAGTCAGAAGTATTGTGTTGCGCTGAACCTACACTGAGCCAAGCACATCCCACTACTGAAGCAGTATCAAATCCAAAAACAAAAATCCCAGGGTAAGGAAGCTTTTTACTGAATTCAGCCTGTGCTGGGCCTGAGCCCTTATTTGGCAAGTTTCCTGAATGATGAAAAGGGGAAAACCARCATGTATCTTCTCCTGGGAGACTGAAAGCATCTTGTCTGCCTCTCATTCAAGCTTTTAAACAATAATTCTCCTTTATAACTGTATATTGTTTCTGGCAATAATTACGGATATAAAGCCAGACAAGTTTGGTGTAAATTAGCATCACTCTGTGAAGTCACTGGAGCTCTGCCAGTCTATACCAGTTGAAGGCATGGCACATAACGTGATGTCCCTGGGGCTGTGCCAATATAAACCAACTAAAGGCACAGCCCATAATTCTATACATCAGTATTTTCTCACTGTGCTCCTTTATCAACAGCTGCTATATATTCTAAAAACAGAAAGTAGAATGCCTTATGTCAAGGTCTGTGGAGCAAGGGCTGATTTCTCATTATATGTATTTTACAGGACTTTTCCAAAAAAAGCACCATATGTGATACTGGGCCACTTCCCAAGAAAAATAATAAATAATAATTGTATTTGATCCATGCAGTATGTCTGCATTTCTAAGGTGGTTTGTACCAAGTGATCTGGCATCCCCCTGAAGTCTAAGAGATGCAGTCAGTTCAAGCTGTTCCCTTCAGCTCCTCATATACAAACATTTGGTACATAGGAGGCTCTGATCATTTTACTGCATACAGAAGGCATGTACAATTCCTATCTATATCTGAGGTACATCATAAGACAGGTTCTCAGGCATTATGGATCATTTTTATTTGTATTTATACAATGATTAATATCATTGCATATATAAACATTTGATGAATATCACTGTATTTGTAGATGTTTAAAGTTACATTTTTCCCTGCTTAGAAATAAAGCACCAAATTCTAAGCTCCAGGGGATATATATTAACAATATTTGCAGTCTGCAGTCACTGTGTTTGGCGCTTTACTGTAATACAGGACATGAGCTTTGCTCCTAGGTATTTACAACTGAATGTTGACACAGGTAGTAGAACTTATTTCTTTGCCTCTAGTTTCCTAGAATCGACTACATAGCTAAAGCTCGTGACTGCTGCCCCCATACTAGTACTTTAGCTGGACCACTAAAAGCACTTCTGTTACATAAATACAAATGAGGACAATTGCTAAGGATCAGCATTTCCCACCAGACAACATAAGCTTTGTTCAGCTGATACGTGCTTGGGTTATTTTTCCTCTGGAAGAGTGGAAGCAAAAGTATAGCCTTCCCGTTTTGTCTTGGAGCCTGGGATTGTAAGACTGTTGAGTGCGATTTCTTGCCTTATCTAAAACTCTCAGTGGTGGTCGCTCAGGAGCAGACAGGCGATGCCACAGCTGTTCCCAGACAGGAAAAAGTGGCCCCTGAGGAAAAGTTTGAGCAGGTCTCTGCTTAAATGGATCTGACAGCTTTGCTTAGAGAAAGATGTTTGCCTCTGTTTATGGATGTGTCCTTTTCCCCCTTTATGATTCCCAGGGTCAGYGCTACTTTTTACTGTGTGTCCGACTGTCTGGGTAGGGAGTTGGACAGCCACGTGTCTTGCAAGCAATGGAGATGGGTGAGAAAAAATCCCATTAAGGCAGTTATTTGCAAAGGGCTTGAGTCTTTTCCATAACATTTCCATTATACTATTTAAAGTTTAATACCCCAATGATGGTAGTCTTTCCATTTATTTCGATGGGATCAGGGTCAGTGGCTGCCCTAACCTGTACACACATATGTATTTTCACATGAACCCTCCTCAGACTGGAAGACTAAAAATGTCACAAAAACATTTCTGTGGTATTTAAGTTAAGAAATGGAAATCGATTGTTAATAAACCTGTTTTCTAGATTCACAAACTTGTTTCTCAAGTTGTGTTTTATCTTCCTTTCTCTGTTAGATATGATGGGAACTGTATTATTTTCAAAAAAGAAAGATTCTATAGACTTTATTTTTAGCTGTCAATATTTACATTTTGAGTGCACCCAGCAAAAGTAAATGAATCTTCAGCCAGAGTTTAATTTTAGAGAGGATATATGGTATCTTGCATGAAGATTTTCCTAATCGGTTGGATTTGTCCTGACTTTCAACTCCAGATAAGAAAAGCAACTATTTTATCACAAGGTCTTACTGCGTGGGGGGTTTAGTGCCAACCAAGAGTGGCTCCCAGTATCTTAGTTATTAAAATCACATTTACTGGTGATTATAGCTATTTCCTGCATAAAATGAAGTTTCCACAAACACTTAATAAGTCAAAAGAAGTCAAATAAATGGCATGCCTCTGGAAATATGAAATAAAGGAATATTTTCTGAGACTTGAGTATCTCAGTGCACTGGGTTAAATGTGTGCAGGAGCTTAAATTTATTCCTGGTAAAATCTAAAACATCCTGCGTCTAATTAAGCCCTCCCAAATACACCGCTCCCATCTCCTGAGATGCTGAGAAAATGTAATTTCCAAAGCTGGAACTGAACACTGTTCCCTGTCCTTTCCCAGCTGCAGCGTCTGATGAAAGACCAACTTCTGCTGCTGCTATTTCTCAGGGAGATCTCTCACTCCCATCTCTCCTTGCTACCACACAAATCTTAGAAGGACAACAACCTAACAATTCCTTGGCTGGATCCTGGGGAAATGAGGAGGGGCAGAAGGCACCAAGTCTCTTCTCTTCCCACATGGGAAGACACACATGAAGTCCTCCCTTTGGCTGTTTGGCACAAGGCAGGTGGGGAGCGCTCGACTCAGAGTAGAGTTCTGAACTAAAGCAAGTTGGGCTCCAATCACAAAATTTGGCAGGTTGAAATTTACAGTTCCCAGAGCAACTGGGCGGTCACGGATTCAGGACTTGAATGTGGATCCCATTTCTATTGTAAAGGGAAAAGATAAAACTAAGAAGTCAAGCAATAAATCAGAAGGCAGATCTGTTTTACAAGCAGCTCCCAGAGCCCACAGAGCCTTCCTGGACCTCCGCACTCTTCCTTCTCCTCCGGTCCTGGCCAGCAAAGCACTGAGTCAAACCCAGCCACTGCCCATGCACCCATGGGCCTACACCAGTAGCCACACACGCAAGAGCATTCAAGGAAACTGCTACAGTTGGAAAGCTGGGCAGCAGAGAATTAAAAAATGTCAAAATTATGATTGCAATTTTAATTCAGTTTCTTGCATATATGGCATTTGCATACCATCTTTAATAACCACTCTTTTTTCCCACAGGACCATGGGGTACATTAGGAGGAATAGGAGGCATCAGAAAAATACGAGGACTTTTGTCTTGCTATGGGCAAAGAGGGCTAAAAAGGAGGCAAGCGCTGATCTCGGTATTGATGGGAATTAGAGGTAGGGCATGAGGGCATTGAAAAGACGTGTGGGTTCATGTGGGTTCACTCCAAAGCCTTTGGTGTAGCCTCTTGAGGCCAACAACTTTCCACTACTAGCTAGATTTAGAAATCAGTCTTCTGGTGTGAACGTAACATATAAAACCTTACTGCTCTTTAAACACCCAGAGATTTTTATAATAGTTGTAGTTATTTTAGTCAGTGTTTTTGCTGAGATCTTTTCTATAAACTTTTATATAACATACATATCTTATATAACTTACATTTTTATAAATTCTTACATAATTGATACACAATTTTTTTTAATACTGTGGTGGTAAATAAAAACAATATGGTTATTGTAATATTATTGATATTGACTTCAGTCCATATGTTGTAGGAACACACTTTTGAAAGTGTACTAGGCTGGTCAGAGATAAAAGGAACTTTGAAAAATGACAAAATAGAAAAAATTAGTTATTCCAATGCTTTTTCTTCCCATTCCCACAATCTTGTACTTTTGAAATAAATGTCAGCAGGGCCAGATCCAAAACATTTTAAAGCTCAAGGGAAGTGTTGTGCAGTGGAGGTTGTTTCTGAGCCCCCCCAGACGCTCTCTGTGCTCCAGGTCCAGAAACCTGCCGAAGCAGCCCACTGTGGAGCAGCAATATTTGGTGTCTGCGAGAAGCTGACTAACATAGTGATGTGGATCCTGATGCTCCTGTGTGTTTTTTGTTAAATGTCTTACATAAAGACAAAAGAAGGTGTCTTTCTTTTGACTCCAGTGAATGTGAGATAAAACCCCGTACAAGGTGAGTATTTTGGAATGGCACAGCTACTGTGAATGAAGAAGCAAAAGCTAATAAACCTCAGTAGTATTGCAGTTTGCAAAACAAATGAGAAGGACTTGAAGGAAAGCCTGAAATGCCCATTCAAAAAATAAAAGCATAATCCCTGATTAAAAGCATAATCCCAGAAACAAGTATTTGCCTGCAGCTTTTCACTGGAAAGAACCACAAACCTGTGAACAAGGACAGAGTATAATCTAGTTATTAGTGACCACATCCCACCAAGTAATGGGAGATTTTTCATTATATTAAGCCAGATCCTAAGTTCCTAATCCATTTTTCACTCTGTCAGACTCTCATGACATTGATCAAAGGTAGCAACTTATGGACTTGGCCTACTGTACTTTGTAAACAGGCATCCACCACATAATTCTCTGAGCAAATTTAGCCAAATGGGTTTAGGCAGCTGCAAATTAGAGCAGAGTTTTGCCAGTTTGTTCTCCTTAATGAAAATCCTGTTAAAATCACAGAGATACAAATGATTTGCAATAGGCAACACAGTCAAGGCCCTGAATGTCTACCTGACTCATTCTTCACATCTGAAAGGTCTTCCTTCCCCATCTAGACAGCTTTCAGCAAGCACCTCTGTACACAGCTGAGTCTTGCAATTACCCCCAGGAGGTCAACAAAGCTGGATTTTGTCAGAAGGTAGTGTGACATATTTGCTTTTATACCAATACAAGGAATATAATGGACCCCACCTACCAGTGTTTGTTACCACCTTCCAGCATTTTTATAGCTAGGTGTATGTTCTCCAGCCCACAAACAATATCTACACACCAGGTATACAGCTGCAGGTTGACTGGAGGAAGAAGGCAATTCCAGAAAGATTTCTGCACCCAGTCACTATCCCAGGGGCCTTCAGGAGAGATCAGAGGTTGAGGTGGGCTCCCACAGAGGACAGACAGGACCTAAATCCTTTGGCTGCAATTAACAGTGAAGATGAGCAGAGTATGATTTGACAATAAACACTGACCTTATTTTTTTCCTCACTGTTTCTTCTGACAAAATATCTGCAGGCAGGTTGCCATGTCCCAGGTTTGCTCTCAGTGAAGGAGAACACACAGGAGGACTCCTACCTTTCTAAAATGTCACGTGCAAATGCAAACAACCCCATGCACAATGTTATGCTTAATCTCTGAAAATGGGAACCCAACAGCTACCACTACCTACCCTCTGCTCTCCACATTGTGAGCCTTTGAACTACTGGGAAGATGAGAGACCTCGGAGTCTTTTAAAACATCCAGGACCATGACGCTTACTCAGTTCCCCTCCTCACCTGCCAAGGGCTCATCAAACACCCCCTGAAGTTTCTGAACAGGCTCTTGTTGGCTCTAATGGGAGTTGGATTGGGCCCACAGGCATGACTCCAAGTCTATTCCCACTGAAACAGTGTTTCTGGCCTCTGTTAATTGGAAACTTGGAATCCCCTGCTCATTTCCAAACCTAAGGGCTCCAGCAAGGGTGTACAAAGTGCCTGAGCCATGCCAGGAAGCCAGCTAGAATAATTTTCTTCGTGAGAGTTAATTATATTAAATTGGGTGCCCTGCTCTAAGGGATTCAACCGCAGAGGCAGGCAGGAGTAAAGGAGTCTAGCCAGTTTTACATGAGGAATAGCGAGAATGSTGATTATGTTTGTCTGTGAGAAATCTGAGGCTGGTGAGCAATACTCACATGACGTAATCTTTCCCGGACTTGTGAAAAGGTTGCAAGGACCTTCTACAACCCTTCCAGAAAGGCTTGGTCTTGTTGCTCCTGGATTTGYAGCATATGACTGCCTGGGCACACAGCTCATTAGGGAGATATGTGCAAGGCAAACAAACCCCACTCCAAGAGCGTGTTTATCTCATGGCACAGAGTGCCATATGCCCACAGATCAAAGCCTGTGGGAACAGATGCTGTTAGCAGAGCAGCAGCTGCACTCAGATCCTGTCCACACCCTTCCTGTTTGCAGTGGCCTACCCGGGGGCTATTATGTTCCCAACAGGGCGATGATTAGCCCTCCTCCGATCCCTCCTTCCCGCCGCTGCCGCCGTTCTCTGGGGAGGGTGCACCGACGCTCGCCTCGCTGTCTGCCTTCAGTTTCTCATTGTTTCTCTCGGAAGGTGCAGATAGTGGGCTAGACACTCCTTGGCTGGTGCTCTGATAAGGGTCTGGAAATTGTTCCCATGTATTATACAGAAGCTTGCTTGAAAGAATGGCCTGTATCCAAAATAACAAAACAGACCTCGGGGGTCATTATTTTCTTTTAAGGCAAGAGCTTGCACCCATCCAGACAGGAAAAGAAAAAGGTCAGTGAAGCCAGAGACTGTTTTCTATTGCACCAGAGTAAGGTGCCATTGAAGTTGGTGGTGCTACCATGTATTCCCACACAGAAAGTCTCTATTTCCTCACTGTCCTCCAATTCCACTTGCTGTCCAGGTCATTTAGGTCAATTTTGGCCTAACTGAACTAACCGTAACTGTAAAGAATAGTTTCATAGCAGCATGGAAAGAATTGCACTCTTTACAAAGGGAGGTGACTTGGACTAGGTGTTCAAAAAGAATAGGTGGTTGAGAAGGAAACATGTCCTTTTTCAGCCTGCTTATCTAATAACCTGTGGTCAGTCTATTATCTGTTCAAGCTTGCATAGCGCAATGGACCTGACTCTGGCTTTCACTTGTGAAAATCAGGAGTAAATTCCACGGAGATTAGTGATGCTAATCAGTGGAATTTAAATTTTAAAAAAAAGTCTTCCAATTTGTATCAGTAGCAGAGACAGAAGTCCTTCAGGCAGCTCTGGTCTGGCACTGTCAAGTGATAACATAAGCATTCCTATAGGTAGAACTCCTGCCCTGCTTCCAGWGTGAAGCCTATGTAGTTTGGAAGAGTTATCATCTTCAAAAGACAATTTTAAACACAACACTGGCAGTTAGAGTTTGTGGTTTACTTTTCCATCGTGCATTCAAGTTGAACAACAAAACTAACACAACTGGATATGATCTAAGATCACTTCTCTCTCTCAGGACAAATATGATATTATATCAGAGTGTCATAAAAAGCATCAACCAGGAGTTTGTCCTAGACTGAGCACTAGTTTAGCTTCTTGACTAACTAGTCTTTGCTTACCATCTTATTGTCTCATAGAGTTACAATCAGGTGAAAAAAAGAAGCAAACAAATTGATGACAAAAACAGTCAATAGCATTACATCAGACCAGAGAGAATCATGGGGCTCTCCAAGTGACCCAGGCAACATGAGTGAATGGGCAAAATTATGCTAAAATTTAGTGGGCTCATAAATATAATGCATTCTTTAAACTTGAGGGTCTCCTTAAGAGAAAGGATGATCTGAACTACTCTTTCAAAAACTGATTTGTAAATTAATTCATTCAGAATTAAGCAGAAAGGGGCAGACGCTTGTACACACTGGTGACTAAATAACATTCCACCAAGGAGCAGTTGTTCCATCATACTCAYGCTAGTCCAATTTCCTCTGTAAGATCTGGACTTTACCCTCTCTTAGAGACAGGACATTAGATCACATGAAGAGGTTATGCCATTTCTAATGTCCCCATCATCTATGCATTATACTTTTCACAATTCATCTTCCATCCTTACATCTCACCATCAAGACCTCTAGGTGCTGACTTTTAATAAGAGTGCCACATACACTGGCATCCATGGCTGTATCTGTGGTAATAAAATATGTTGGAATCTGGGAACATGCACTCAATCATGTACATTTTTAATTTTCTAAAAGGTTCCTGTCATAGTTTAGTCAAGCCAACTAGCAATTCTCCCAAAGAATTCCTGGTCATGGTGCTACACGTAACCTGTTGCAAAAGGCAGTCTACCTGTGGCCACTCCGTTTTGGAGGCTGAGAGAGTTTAATAGTTACAGATGTGGCCAGACTGTGTCTCCAGCTTCAGGGCCAGAGAATGGGCTTTGTCTTTATTTATTTTATTGATATAGAGGTAGCCAGTGGCTTAAAAAAAGACTCAGTGTTTTCTTGATCAACTTTTTGTTGAAATAATACTGTAAAGGGAAACACCCTGCCTACAAATCCTAGATCAGCCTCTGCCTTTCTTGGGTGTTTTCTTTCTGTTCATTTGTTATTTTCCCTGTCAGCATATTTGTTTTCCCAGTTGTGCTTCCCTATCTGCCAGTTTGTGCAAGTAAAATTGTCCTTTCCCATTTCCTCTGTCTCTGTTATTTCCTCTCTCATCACCATTTTACACTGCGACATTTACRGAAGCTGTTTTCTTCTCTAATCCTAGCCAGTACGTGCTGAATGCAGCCATGCAAATGGGAATAAGGAGGGAGGCAGCCCTGCCTGATGTCTAAGGTAGTTGTTCTCCTGTGAGAGGACGGTCCTGTGCTGTAGCCATATGCTGGAAGTAAACTACCACAAATATGGTTTTCTCCCAGAGAAAGGAGAAAAGGCCGAGAGACTTCTTTTTTTCGCAACAATAAAAATGAGGGAGAATTATTTACACCAGTAAATTGATTTAGTGTGCTCCCAGGTTGCAATTCTTTGTAGATTTTGGGGGCTGCCAGGCCCATCTGGGTTATGCTGGCTTTCTGCACAGCACTCACCATAGGATTTCAGCTGCATCTTGGAGCTGAGTTCCAAATTGCAAAGCTGAATTGTTTCTGCTAGTCTGGAAATATCAGTTAGACTTAAAAAGGCAGGCAGCATTCAGCCAGGAGGGAATAAAGCTGGGTACTGATCTCTGCTGTCAGGATTTTTTTTTTTCACCCAAAATCTCTTTAAGGCAACAAGCTGGCCTCCGTTCTGCCCTGCACGGTTTGCTTCCCTGTGCCATGGCACAATGTCAGCAGGAGGGGTACAAAATACCCCCAGGCACCCACAACAGGCTGCCAGGATGGGATGCCCCAACAACAAATGCTTTGAAACCATTCCCGTTGAGGGACGAGGGCACAGCCCCCAGTTCTCTTCTCTCTGAGTGGTCAGAGTAAGAGGATTCTCTAAGTAAGAGGATCATCAGGTGCTATATGAAAGGTGGCAGCAGCTATCATGTGCCCTTCTCATTTTACTCAGAGGAGAAATCCCACACCAGGGCAGAAAGCCTCTCCTCACTGCAGGAAGGTAACAGCTTCCCAAGCCTCGTCCTGGCTCCAGCAGCTGGAAATGGGACGGGATTGCAGATGCACCGCCACGTTTTGTGTTTCCTGTTACCTCGCCATAGGTGGCTTTCTGATCGGGTGCTCAGCATGCCTTGTTAAAGGGATGATGGGTGTAACTCTGGCCTTTGGGTTACATTCTGGGGCCAATCACACCATTTCTAGGTGAACGCATCTTTTCTTAGTTCTAGCTCAAAATAACTATGTCTTCACAGTCTTTTTGTGAAAAAGCAACAGGTCATATTTCGAGAAGCACTGAAAGAAAGCCACTGCAGGAAAGCAGCAACACAAATGTCAATGAGGTTGCTGTCTGATGACTGCCATTCCCATACCTATGCCCAGGTCATGAAACCGATAGAGAAAAATATGGATTTTTAAAGTACAGCACAGTCAGACAATAATACCAAGATTTTTGGAAAACAGGAAGACCATCATGTGTATGTCTGTATGTCTATGCACGTGACAAGTACACACACACACACACACACTCACACTGCATAAATCATGAGGTGCCAGAATGCTACAAATTCTGGTGGCAAAGAGAAGTGGCATTTTGGTGTATTTTCTAGACTAAAAAAAAAACAGAAAAAGCTTCTCAAACACCATCCAGGATCCTAGCATAAATCAACAGACATTATATGTACACAGATGTGTGTTTTATCCACCCAAAAGCTGTTACTAGCCAAATGGCAGAGTATACCATGGTGTACAAATGTCACATAATTCTTTTTTCATTTTAAATTGTTTTTTTAACAGTGAATGACACTTACTAAATAGTTAATATATAAAATTGAAGATGTTAAGAAGTTTCATTTTGTTTTGATGGCTATGCTGGGACCAATCTCTCTAAGAAATATTAAGATTTCCTAAGAAGCACTGCCAATTATTCTGTGGATTTCATTTAGGTGCTGCATCCAGTGAATGAGGAGTTTGATACAGTAAGTGCCTGCTTGTGCCAAGAATCGTAATATTCTTGTCACAGGAACTGCTGCTGAGAATCTCCGAGACTGAGATGGTATCTGAAGAAATCTGCCCCTCTCTGTGCTGATACATGGTGAAACAAAGACAATTACAAGTCGCAGCGCTCTCCCTCAGAGGACATCATGGGAGGCTCCCGGGACTCTCCTGCTTATCTGGAGCCTTGACCCTGGCCTGCCCCATCTGATCAGCATGCCTGCGACTGCTGGAGACTTATCTCTCGCAGCAGGAATTTGCCTGTGCCTCATGCACCCATCTTACAGCCCACTTACAAAACTGGATTATGGGACTAACACTTCAACACTACCAAGTGGGAAACCTGAGAGCAGGTCATGGTCTCCATCACAGGCGAGGTGTAACAGAGTCAAGTGGGAGGTCAAGCAGAACTAACTAGATGAGGTACTGCATATTTCATGACTCTTCCCAGCCAAAGGAAAGCTAAGTGTTGTCAGCGTAAAAGCACCACCGAAAACATGTTTAGTATCTTAATAATTAATTAATTAATTGAATATAATGACTCATTTTATCTTCTTTCTATCCTTCCCTAATTTGATCCTTCAAATACATTTTTTAAACAGAAAATACAATACAGTGCAATGTATCTTGTTTTATCACCTTGATTGCAGGATAGTATAGGTATTTTTCTGGCACTGACTGCCAATTGTTTTCTACATAAATTCCAATAGGCTATTTTGGGATCCAAATGGCAGCCACCACAACACACATGGACTGCATGTAGGTGCTGTACTGCAAATTACAGAAAAGAAATGTCCTTTGGTAGCATGCAAGAATGGAGACTCATCTTCTGAAGAAGAAAGCATAATTTAGTTTGCAGATTGTTGCTATTCGCTCCAAAAAAATTGCTTCAGTTACAAGGATCTGTGGCTCCCTATAGTACAATTCCTCTGGTATACAGGTTCAGGCTTATTATATCATTTGTAGGCTTCATCATTAGGATATTACATACTGTTTGAACCATAATCTCATTTTTTTATTGAATATATTTACTATTCCTTTTCCACATTCTGTAGTGAAGTGTAGCATAATTTTAACTCTAAGAAAGGTGCTCTTCAGTCCATTTATCTGAACTGATTTGTTCAGATCATACCTTTAAAATCAAAAACAGAAGAAAGGGAAAGAAATTAGTCTGCTAAGCTACTGAATGGGTAGCTCAAGATCTGATACATTCCTTCAAAAAATAATCTGGAGGATCTCTTTCAGCTGAGTGCGCCATAACAGTCAGGCATTTAACCTCATCACAGTTAAAGCATTATCTACACCTCTAGCGACTCTTTAATATATATATTAAAAGCCTATTATTGATTGAATGTGAACACAATTAGGAAGCATTATCCTGGAAGAGAAGATAGCTGCCTCAGATATTATTGGGTCTAGGTTCACAGGGAGGATTTCAGCATTGAAACGCTTATTGCTGTAGGCACACTGTGCTGCAGTGGGATTCCCAGCACCCAGGCTAGGCACTGAGACTCTCAGTACAGCAGACTGGGAGAATTAGATAGATACCAAAGACAGGAATCCATGGAAACCATCCAGTCAAATTGTGGGATCACCTCTGCTAAACAGTGGGAGAGGCTGAAAACTGACTAGGAATATGAACCGAACCCATGAGTAGATGTCRTCTCAATCCTCAAAGTGCTTAGGTTTATAAATCTCATTGAAATTAGGAGTTAGTCCTAATAAAACCTTGTGGATCTGAGGTCCCCAATTGCATCAAGGTTGCCTCTGGGCATCAAGGTAGAAGCCACCTACAAGCAACAAGGCCCTCAGTGGCCCCCCAAGAGGTAGACCCTCTGGATGGAAGGTGCAACAGCCCCAGCGCTGCCTGAGCTGGCAGGGGAGTGCCAGAGAAAGACTGCCCCAAACCTCATGTGGGCCAGATGGGCCTGTGGCACCCTGTCAAGGCACGTCCGCTTCCAGCTGGGGTGCAGCAAGGCACCTGGGTGCGATGAGGAGGTACAACCCAGAGGTGACACGACTCTTCAAAGTCATCTCCCTCACCTGCCAGGATTCAAACCCATGTTTGTCTTTCTAGAACATGCTGCAGCCAGCGAGACAGAGGCTGCTCTGGGTAGGGAGATGGGGAAGCACATCCTTCTCCAAAGCCGTGGCAAGCTGCAGAAGAGGATAGAAGGGGCACACTGTAAAATAATAGAGTTGTCTGAAAGGAAACTTCTCTTCCTTCTAAGAGGATATATGAACTAAATGACAAATTTTTTGTCCAGTATGTTATATTCTGATCCACAATTATTTCCCCTCCTTTGTTTCTGGTACTGGGATACTGGTAATTTTCCACATTTACTGTGTGTGGCAGTTAGTCCCAAGTCAGTGCTTAGGATATATTAATTTTTCAAAACTCTTTTGTTGTATTTGAATGTATTGACTCTTCCCACTTCCCCACTACCAAGGATGCAATTATTTTAAGCCAGAGCTGACAATTTACTCTTGGTTATAATTTATAAGCTGCTGGGCTTTTTACAGAGCTCAGTGTTTCTTTAGGCTTGCTCTGGGGCAGTTCTCTTTTCAAGTTTACTCTTCTGGCTAACAGGCCACCACTGAACAACATTTCTTCAAAATGGCAGGGGAGACCTTTCCAGTCCTCTTCTCCAAGCAACTTCTTGAATCGTTAACTACCATGAGGAGAAGAAGAGCGGGCAGAGGCAGGAGGCCGTGATCACTGCGAGCAAGCATTTAGTTTAGTCTGGTGACACATGGCTTTCTAAATTAGAGCGCTCTGAATAAAATAGAAATATCAAAGCCATGTGTCTGTTTGTGGGTGCCACATTCTTTAAGATCACAGTGGTTGTCCTTATGCACGAATGTCACAGAAACTGTTCGGTTTCATCCCATTTGAGTGATGTGGCAATATTGTAAAATACAGGGTGGAAAAGGGTCCTGAGAGCAGTCAAATAAAGAAACCGCCAAAGAGCTCAAAACCAGCTACAGAATACAAAGTGCTGTCACTTTAAAAACGCRACAGTCCTCAGTGCCTTTGAAATCATTTATCACAGAAGCCGTAACATCTGCCACCATCTTGGACTCATTCGAGAAATGCGTCTCAGTAGCCATTTTAAAAATGTTTGTTTTCAATTCCAAACACATAATTAAGTACAGGCCAGGGCAGAATATATGCCTTGAGCTGCTTTCCCTCACCCCAGTTCAGAGCATGGCTTTTTCACAACTATGCTCTTTGAATTGAAAGCTTTCTTTTCTTTCCCTTTTTTTTTTCTTCTTTCCCAGTGACTGCAGGGCCTGCTGTTTCTCAAGAATAAATTGAAAGTAAGGCTCCAGATTTAAAGGGCCCCATTTGATAGGAATGGCCTGAGGCCGGAGGAGGCACTTGAGCCTCTCCAGCTGGCAACGCCCAAGCTGCTCTGGGAGGTCAGAGCTGGCTCCCTCTTCCAGCGGGGAAGGAGCTCGGCCCTGGGAAATCAAAGCCGAAGCCTCGCTCTCTGATAGCTCTGTTATACTTTATATTTAATAAAGTAATGTCCCATTTCATAGACAAGAGCCAATCAGATGATTTGTTGTCGTCAAAGGAATTAACAACCTTGTTACTAGTCTCCAGAGAGGCTACCAGAAAGGTAGCTATGAAAACAGCTATGGGCACTCTGTACTTAGTGTACTATTGTACTTAATGTACTATTCACATCTCTTTCCCAGTCTTTCTAGGAGGCACTTTAGAGGGAAAACATGAAGACAGTACTTGTCTGTTTACATTGCCTTCAGTTCAGCAGACTTTTATCATCATCATTGACACGTTGCAAATGAGCCTGGGGAAAAGACGAGCAAATGCTCAGGAATGAACCACTCCAGATTGGCCAGGGATGGGATGGACCCGGTACTCTAATATTATCTCCTAAACAGACAGAAAGAAGGGCAAGTCACAGATACAAGGGTGATTTAGAAGTTAAGGTAGTGTTGCGTGATACCTAAATCTTGGTCTATTTCTTGGAAGCACCAGAGGTTCTTGTGTGACTTTGGGAGAGATCCTGAAAAGTATTTAGGTGTCTCTAATTTCAGTTCACTGCTGTGAATCTGAACCTTTATTTCCACATGCCTCCAATTCTCCATCTGGGAAAAAAAAAAAAAAAAATCATGGAACTTCCCTAACTGCCCAAACTGCCCAGACACCGTGGCTGCATGTGTGCTAGTACAGCGTCCAGAAGGATCTTCCAGTTCCTGAGTTCAGGCAGGCACAACAGACCAGTAGGTTTCCCAGCACGCTTGCTGGACACCTGCCCCCCACACTTCCTTAGCAGTGTGGCTCCCATGCTAAGGAAAATCATGGATATACAACTGCCAGGTCCTGTGGCATGATCTGGCCACCGACTTTCAGGCTGAGATGGTTCCTGAGTGATGCGGGAACCAGGACTTTGTCATGGGGAACAAGTATGTGCAGCTTACATTAATGAAAACCAGAAATAGCTGATCTCAGATTTCATTGACTCTGTGCTTTCAAACATGACATCTTTATTTTTAAACACAGTGTCAACAAGGCAGCTCTTCTCTCCCAAAGTTACCTGGCAAGATCTGAATTGAGAATTAGGCAAAGGATTCTTGGCTGCACCCTTCCACAGGGCATAACAGAGCCTCCTCGCCTGGCTGCAGTGAAGTGAAGAAGCACTGAATTTTCAAATAACTTACCCTACAAGTTTCTGTGAGAGAGATCTTCTTTTACACCAACAAATCTGTTGTTCTATAGTCACCATTCTGGCAGTGTTTTGACTGAGCTGGAAAAAGGAAATGGATGAGAGCACTATAATGCATGTCATTCTTGGACACACATGACAGGGTCCCTGCAAGAGACACCTTCTGCCTGTGCTCATGGTACTGTACAAAGGAGAAGGGATGCGTCTGTGCTGAAAATAAAAATATCTGCTTGGTATGTATGTGTGTTTGGAAAGAGGCTGCAATGCGGATGTTGGGAAAACTGAAAGCAGGAAAAACTAGACACCTACTGCTACTTAAGAAAGTGCTTCCTAAGCATGAACACTTTAATTTTTTTACAACACTCACCTTTCTGAAGTACCTGTAACTCTGTGAGGGTGGATGCTGCTATAGATTTCAAGGAGGAGGGGGAATTGCTTGTTTTTTCTTACAAATCTTTTCTTCACAGGCTTTTTTCTTTGGGCACGCATTCCAGCGTTACAGATGAGCGCTGAAATTACAGGAGCGAAAACACAGCCAGGAATGAGTAACATGCAGTCATACACGCAAAACAGAAAACATCTTCTTTGACTAGGTGATAATTAGAAAGGCTGCTGTATTGCCGTGTACACAAACAAAGCATGTCCCCTTTGGAAATGTATTTTGTTTCTTCTGATGTGCAAATATTAATGTTTTTTGTGGACAGCTTTTTAACTGCTCGCTGACCTATTTATAAACAAAACTTCTGCCTGGCCAACAGCTGCTTCCAGCTCCAGGCATATGACCATTGTCTGAACGGGTCTAGCCCGGATATCAGAGAACTAAACTAGTGTCTGATTAGAAATGGTTGATAACTTATCAGCGCTCCGTGTTATTTGACTAAAGCCAATTAAAGGTCTCTTGGAAATAAGCTACTATCTCCTCATCTTGGGCAGAAGCATACAAGCTGATAACCCCTCAGCCAGGGCTGCTGACCGACAAGCTGAGTCGACTACAAGCCACCGACTTTTTCTTCCATTAAAAGGATCATCTCCCCCTATTAGGCTTTTGTTGTGCTGAACCCAGAACRCGTGGGCTTCACTCCACAGCTGACATGACCTCTGCATTGCCCCACAGCGGGTGGACAGTAACGCTGTCAGCGTAGGGCAAGCGCCCCAGAAAAGCCATATGTCCCAACACAGATGATTAATTGTGGACATATAGCTAAAGAGATGGGAATAGGAACCTTTCAGGGTAAATGTATAGCAGGCTGAGACAATATGTCATTGGATGTCTTGCAGTGACAAATATGACATGTCCTTGTATTTTATTAGAGGGAAGGGAAGGGAAAGGAAGGGACAGGAAGGGAAAGGAAGGGACAGGAAGGGAAGGGAAGGGAAGGGAAGGGAAGGGAAGGGAAGGGAAGGGAAAGGAAGGGAAGGGAAGGGAGGGGGGAGGGGAAAAGGGGGAAGGAGAAAAGGAAATGGAAACAGAAATGGGAATGGGAACGCGAAAGGGGAAGGGGAAGGGGAAGGAAAAGAAAAAAGGAACAGGAACAGGAAAAGGAAAAGGAAAAAAGAAGGAGACATATTTGGTATTGTTCCTGTGTGCATAGGCTGCCTGAAGAACTACAACCACATTCAGAACCAACCTCTTTTCCCAGGGCAGAGTACAGGAAGGCTGATGAAAATAACCTTTTCCAGATGACTCTGGCTACTGTTCTGCTCTTAATGGCAGCAAGGATACCACAACAACACTTAACGTGCCAGGGAAATTATATGTAAATTAGGCTAAGAACCATGTTAAATATCTTCRGTGTTTGCTGGAGGATAATTATTTCAAATTCTCTGTGATTTTCAAGAGAAGGGAACTATGTGAATTCAAAGTGTTACTCACTATATGGTATGAAGGTTAATATAATGAGGAGGATAAAAGGCCAAAGCCTTCTACCCTGCATTCTACAGAAAAAAGGACAGGGGGACAAGGACAAGGGACAAGTTATCCCTGTCTTTTTAAGGCTGCTATTACTGGCAGAGGGAAGAAGAAGAGGCAAGGGAACATTTGCTTTCAAAATAGATCACTTTAGACATTTGAAAGTGATTTTGTATTTGACCAAAGCGAAAAAGATCACTTGCTGGGAAAAAAAAAAAAAACWGATTTTAAATGCAAATTGTGTAAGAGAACAAAATACATTCTACCTTCTATATACAGTAGTGGCAATGTGCTAACACTGATGCATTCAAATATATTCATAATATATCATTTACTTTTTTTTTTTTTACTCAGAGTTTTAGAATATACACACACAGCTCTCAAAAAAGGGGCTTTTCAGTTAAGATTTATGTAGGATTCACATAACACACTCATACACAAGCACACTTTATTTTTAAGAAGGAAAAAATCATGTACACAAATTCCCAAATAATTAAAACTGTGTTCTGTAATGCGCTAAATGCTATTAAATTCCAAATCCGTAGTGAGTAAAGTCACTCAACTAGGAAGCACTAAGCATTTTGCCAGATTTAGCTAGAAGAGATACAATACAGGTCAGGTTTGCAACAGCTTTTATATTTTTAATGCAGGCATATGCAGCAGCATTTAGTGTTTCTACAGTGGGCCACATTCTGCCACCATTAATCAGATCCTGATTCAACAAAGCTTATAATAATGTACTTTTAGAGTAATAAACCTGAGCCTGTCTTTATTTAGCAAAACACATCAGTGCACKCCAACCTTCGGTTCTGGCAAACTCAGCAGGTCTCAAACATCTATGTAGAGCCATGCACAGGCAAAGGTGATATACTCTGCAGCAGGGCCATCCCTCCTGGCCAGACACGGCTGGGTCAGTACCACCCTCCCTGCTCCCACCCAGCTCCCGTGGGTGGCATTGGTTCAGCAGGGCTGGTCCGGGACCCTGTTCAAGCCTCCGCCAGGCCAGCGGGCACGTGGCAGTGGGAGGTGTGTGGGCCACAGCCCCTGGCAGAGACGCTACCCACTGGAGCATCACTGGCCCCCAGGAAAGGGCCCTGCCTGGCGCAACCCAGCCGTGGGCTTCCGCTCGCAGCCCACTCGAACTGTCCTCCGTAGAGGCACAACCACACTGGACAGGTGGGTGATTCCTCTGCAAACCAACAGGAACAAAGAAAACAAAGAGCACAGCTTCAGCTGGATTAGGGCATGCAATACAATAATGGACTTTTTTATTTTAAAGGTGAGTAACTATTTCTTGACAAAAGCGTTTATGGGAAATAGAGCCCCTCCCAAAGTAATGCACTGCTGGAGTAGTTTTCAGTTATAAAGAACCCAACAGCTTGCTAAAGTTAAAAAAAAAAAAGTAGGGGCAAAGTAGTATCACCGGGCTGAAATTCCTTTGACAGATGTAAAGGTCTCGATGACAGTTATTTTCCAGGTCTGCAGCTCAGCAATCATGCCTCTGAACAGTTTCCCACGTGAAGTGTTTGAAGAAGCGGTCGACGTGTGACTGATCTCTAAGGCACATCTCCTGGTCTTCTTTAAGGATGAGGTAGAGGCAGAAGGAAAGGTGATGCTGATAAGGGAATCTGAACCAAATGTTGTCACGTCCTAGAACTGATTAGATGCCCTTGCTTTGACTTATTACACAACCTGAGAGTGGAAAGGGGAAACCTAAGATGAAATATAGCCACAAGGGGGGAAGCTTTTTCACCAAAAGGCAAAAGCCAAAAAAGAAATTTTGTTGATGCCTAAGATCAGGCCTGGTATCAGAGTGTTCTTTTTGCTATGGGATAGATTTGATGCTGCAGTAGATTTCCCTGAATCAGACCGACCATGATCTAAATTCATATCTTCACAAGCTGTTGTTTATATAAAAAAGCTTGGCTTTAACAAGTGACAGGACAATATAATTAAAAGACACTTTTGTTAGATCTGGGTTGTATCAGCTTTTATGCTTTCCCTGCTATTCTATAATAGAATAAACAGACTTTAATTTGAAACCCTTGCTAAACTTCAAGCAAATGTTTGTATATTTGCTTATAAGCAAAATTATTCTGATTCACGTATTTCTCAATATTCAACATATAGTTTAAAGAAAGTGCAACCTTGCTCTTACACCTGAAATTTTAAAAAGACAATTACCTGTAATCAAATCCCTAATCTTAGGATTAGATGCATTTTCTGTGTGTTATCCTATGGGTTGACTATGACCATGGGATATTTAGCTCAACTGAAAAGACAAGGGAGTTTGGGATTCTGGAGGATTTCTTTGGTCAAAACTCTCCAGTTCACCCAGGCGCACTTTCACATCTATAAAACACCCTTCTTAAAAGTAACAGTAAGAAATGGCTGTTGTTCTGGAAAGTACAGATATGCCGCATGAAGCACAGACCTCAAAGCACAGCTTATACATGGCCTGTCATGCACAACCATGGCTGCATGGCTTAATATGCAGCACAGATGCAGAAATTACACTTGAGTATAACTTCTCCAGAAGTCTGCCATCTACTATCTCATTAAATACCTTTTGGGACAGTTTTTGTTACCACAGAAACTACCACAAGTTTTCCCATGGATTTCAGGACAGGCAGTGTCAGCCCTCACACTCACCTTCCCACAGATCCAAAAAGAGGCAATAGCAGAGTTCCCTTCTGATGTTACTTACTGTGTAGCTGAGAAAAGGTCCGAGTCAATGCTGATTTGGGAGAGGAGTGTTATTCTGCATATTAGCCATGGTTTATGGAATGACTGAAGTGCCCTCAAGTTTTTCAGAAACTATTTTATCAATTGTGAAGATTCTGAAGCAAGGATTTCAGGATTTAATATGTTATTACTATCTGTTTTTCATGTACATATTTTTTGTATATATGTGCTATTGTGTTTGTTGATACAATGGCTTGGTGTATAAGTGCAAGGGAAAGTGCAAATTTCCCTAGTGGAAGGGAAAAACTTCTGAACCAGGTGCCACACTTATCTCCAGCCTCTGTACCTATCACACACAGTCTGGATTCCTTCAGCCTATGGATGCCAAGGTGATTACGCTCCCTCAGTAGTTATAACCCAGTTTGGTATTTAATTTTTGAAATCCTGACAGAGGATAGCAGCTAGAACAGCATGCAGAAACACATATCTGCACTGCATACTCCAGGTGTATGAAGGACACTAACAAGCAGTTAGGTCAGAGTGTGAGGCAGGATTTGGTCCAAGAAATCTGATTTTAAGGCCCCACTCAATAGATTTCCAGTGTAACCCTAGGCAAGTCACTCCATCTGCTTTAGTTCCTCACATGCAAAATGGGTCAGATGCAACACATATCCACAAATCACTGGTGAGGCACTCAGCTGAAGTTAGAAAGCAATCCTACCAGTAGCCTGGTGCCAGCCAGCCCCTCTCTGGAGACACCAGCCAGGCAGAGGTAACAGTACTGTGATGACAGCCTCAGCATCCTTTTACCCTTCTCTGAGGTGGCTGAATAGCCATTTTAAATCTGGCCTTTTATCAGGCCTGTGATTGCCTAAATAAATCCCCAAGTGATTATAACAGAAGAAGACCCATAGTCTGGGAAAGATCAAAGTGTGGGCTTTACCTGTTACCTCACTTTTATAGCTCAGGAGGAATCTTGATAATACCAAGGTTTTACCACAATGTAAATTGTTGTTTTGAGTGTCTAAGAAATGCTTCTCTTCAGGCAGCCAGGTGGTTAAAGCTTCTTTGTAAGCAGCGGAGAAGAGTGCTGTTTTGAGCTGAGATGATTGAGATCAGCAGGAATTTGGGTCTGGAGTGTGGCTGTGACAGAGAGCATCTATGGCTCAAAGTTTCCCATTCCTCCACCACGGGATCCTGACTCATTGTGTCAAGGAAGAGGTCATAGGAAGGAAAAGGGCAACAAAGGGACAAAGAGAGAGAAAAAAAATCCTTTCCTCTTAGTTCCTACCTCTTCTAGTATTTTACCTCAGCAATTTGAGAAGTATACCTTTTATATGTCCTTCCTAAAGCCAGAGGAATTTTAAGGGCTCTCACTGCGCCACCTGTGCACCTCCTTTTAGTCTCATATTTCCCTTCATCACAAGTGTTCACCCTCACCAAAATCCCAGCGTGTTTGTATCACAGGCACTGGAAGATGAGGACAGCTGCCTTCAGCACATCCTCATTTCACCCCCACGCTGCCCTTCACCGAGTCCTCACCAGCTGCACCACTCTGCCCCTTTGCTGGCAGGCTCAGGGGTGCCTAAGAACTAGGTTATGAAGGATGAGCAGCTCATCCCTGACTTGGGGGCCAAATACATCAGTGGCACAGTGAAGGCAACCTTAGGATGCTGCTTTCTGTTTATTTCTATTCTACAAATAAGCAGGAGGCTTTATAACACAGTACTGCAGTTTGAAGTCTGTAAACTCCTTCCCTATGTTCGTACAGAGCCTGCCCATCAGGAGGTCAGCCCATAATAACCATACTGAAACCTATATGAATATTGTAAAATTTGTTTATGTCCAGAATGAGAACACTGCAGCCATTGAAACGTTATCTATCTTAGAGAGAGGAGTTGAATGGCACGTGTAGCTCCTTGTGCAATGATCAGAGTGAAGTTTTTGACCAGACATCAGAAAGATCCAAATGAAGTTTGAGTTCTGCAAAGAGAAGCTAAGAAGGACACAGCAAAGTGTGACAGCAGGGCGCTACAAAAACATTACTTATAAATACACACCAACAAATGTTTTTCCCTCTTTTTCACAGCTGATTCTTTTAGGTATATTGTTTTATCTTGCTCTTTTAAGTGAAGGCTTCACCTTTTCATTTGCAAGGAAGAAGAGTCCAACTTTTTTTCCTCAGATATGTTGTCCAACTGTCTTCTTGATATTCTTACATGATATTCATTTCAACAGTCACACCATTTAGAAAGGAAGCATCACCCCCATTTTACAGGTATGTGAGGCACAGAGTTTTTACTCTGAAAGGCGTCATCATGCAAGGGGCTTTCTTCACCTTCACCAGCTCTCTCCCATCTGCTAGCTTGCTATTCCTAAAAGCAAGAGGGGATGCCAAACTTCAGAGGTAATGGGCATCAGAAGGGGCGAGAAAGGGGAGAAGAAGAGAAGTTGTGGCATTGAATGCTTGTTGCTTGTCACACTTTGTTGTGCGTTAGCTTTTATTTAGAGGAAACTGTTGAGGCTGTCAATCCAAAATATTAGAAAGCAAAGGAAAAAACAAGTGCACGGTAATCTACAGAGAAAAAAACACTGTAAGAAGTACTAACTGTGTCATTCCAACTGAACATACACAGTTCACTCTGCAGTTCTCATAATTTACAGAGTAAACTGGTGTAACACTTGTTTTCCCATGTACATCCTCCCAGCAGAAACCATGGGTAGGGGAAGAGGAGATTTACTTTACTCTTTCTGTCTGTTATGGCATTTTCCTTTTCCTCCCTTCCCCTCTGTGTTTGTGCAGCTACGCCCTGGTGTGTCCTCACCTTGCTAAAGAGGTATATCCTGCTCTGCTCTTTCAGCAGCTTGTTCAGCCTTTACTTTTAGGGTACACGTTATGCTGTTGCCCTGTCTATAGTCATAGCCAGCTACAGATTTGTCTCCAGCAGAGAAGACCATTTTAGCTGCCGAGCTTGCAAAAAGCATGCATAGTGAGAGTGTCAGCAGCTCCTCTGATTGCTGCTGAAAGATGAATTTGAGCTAGCTGGCCCCAGTACATCAGATGGCAAGACCACAGGGAGGAGCTGGGAGAGGTGAAAGAAGGAGATCAAAAAGTGGGAGGGAATATCTGCTGTTTCTGTGAAAACCAAGACTTTACTCAAAATCAGGTTCTCGCATCCCTGACCCCAAGGTGACCTGCTGACCTCTCCTCTCAGCCTGACTCCAGCACAGCTGTTTCTCCTGAAGGAAAAGGGCCAGACTCACCTCCTGCTCTCAGTTTGACAGCATGTTCAGGCAGACTTCTTCCTGGCAGAGAAAATACAATTAAAAGAGCATCATGAAGACAATTTGGGCTGCTTCATACCAAAGAGGTCAATGGGATAGATGCTCTCAAAAGACCCAGTGTGACAGTGCCATCACAACAAGAAGTACATGCCTGCACACATGCTATTCTTTAGATTTTGCTGACTGCATAKGTAAAAACTGTTTCGTTTCTTGTTTTCCACACAAACATGTAAAAAACTGTAAAATAAAGATCTGAAGCAACCCGTAGGGTTATGAACCCAGATTCCAAAAGAAGCTCACTAATCACTTTGCTATTCAACAGGCCTAGCATCCTTACTAACAAACACTTCTTCAGCATGCAGCATGAAGGCTAAACCAGCATGGACCAACAAAGAAGCAAGGGCTGTCTAGCCAGTTCCTGATGGGAAGGATGTGTTTGGGAGGAAGAAGCAATATTTAAAAATCAGCAGAGAAATAACCTAGTCCAGAGCCAGGACAAAGCAAATACAATGATGTGTGCTCATATTCGGGAGAAACAGTGGTTCCATTGCTAAACTCCTTCCTCAGGCAAGAGATCAAAGCAAATTACACCCATAAGAAGAATTTCTACAATGCATCACTAATTAAATTGCAGTTGGCTCATACAATATTGAAATCAAAAAACATGTAAACAAACCTTGAGACAGGGTTGAATATTTTCCATACAGACATGAGCCTGAACAAACTTTATCTTGCACTGTGCTTGAATTTCTGAAAAATTGGAATCCAGAGATGGATCGAATTTTTGTGCTCCAAACATATCTCTAGTTAATACTAACAGTCAAATCCTGTAGCAAGGAAAATACAATAGCTTGATGTAAAATGCAAACTAGTAAACTAGTTTTTACCAGTTGACAAAAGGTAACATCAGTGAAACCTCAGCACTGAAAAGGAGACTGACTAGTGTTACATACTTAGAGGCAAGTTAAGTGTAAGACATGCAGTAAATTTTAAGGTACTGTAGATAACAAGAGGAATGGAATGAGTGTTACTCTAATAAAACTAATAGCAGCATCTTCCAGCTTGACTGAGAACATGGCTAGTGGTAAAGTAGCTGCAAAGAATAGCAACATCTTTCTTTCGCCCTCCTTTTTGAGTGAATTTACTTCCAAGAAAGAGGACAGCAGTTTGCTGCAAAGTACCTGGTGCTGATCTGTTCAGAAATGCACAATGTGATAACTAGTGCTTACCACAGCTTTTTATAGCAACGTTGCTGGAAGTCTGTGTGGCTGTTTCCCTCTAAGGGGGTTGGATCACGAAAATGAGCCTTGACTCAGTGACACCTTCACATCTCTTCCCTCTGAAGGAGGCAGAGGATGTGCTATCCCTGCAGCCACATGTGTTCACCCAAACCAGAAAATGATACCTAAAAATATGCATCTGTGGATTTTTTGTCTTTTTTTGTGCTGTACATCTGTGCTGGGAACTCCCAGCTCCTGCCCTTTCCATGACCAGCCTCTCACTGATTTAGGGGCTGCCTGCCCTGCCTCCATCCATCACGGACCCCTCTGGGAATGCTGGGAGCGTTTCCCCTCCTTCATGGCAGAGATCACACTTCTCCCAGATCTGCTTCTGCTCCGCTGTGCCTGAGTCACTCTGGCTATGTCAGCTCCGGGAAAAGGCCAGAGATGGCCTTGAGCACCATCTCAGGTGCTCGTCTTCAGCCCATCTCAGGCTAGCAGGCTCCTGGGAGCAGCTTTGCTGCTTCCTTGCCTGCTCCCAGGTGCTGCTGGGGCAGTTTGCAAGTGCCAGGGACCACGTCCTCCGCCACTACAGAAGTAGCCCTGTAACCTCCCATTCCTGCCCAATTGCTGCCCCTTCCTCATACCTGCAGGCCATCCCACCTCATCCCATCTGTCCCATTCCCCAGCACCAGCTCCCCTATGCCCTGCCCACTAACCTGGCTCTGTACGTATGTATACAGTATATTGCTACATTCCATTGCTATTCCTGTTTTTCTCTTTGAATCATTTCCCTGGAGCCCTTCATCTCTAAGTTGCTCTCAGAAAGAAGTTTTACAAAATGAGAATTTTTTCCTCAAGAGCTCATCTACTTAGACTCCACCTGCACATACAGTCTTCCTGGTGACATTAGGGGTAAAGGACAGACAACTTGAATTTTGAGCAAAAGATAAAAATGATTGATCTCATATTCATTTTCCATATCTGCTCCCCTCCTTTCCCAAAAGAGTGGAGGTTAAAAAAAAAGAAAAAGGAAAAAAAAAAAAACACGAAAAACCTGCACACCCAAAAATATGACAGAATCACAGTATTTCTGAAGCAAATGCTTCTGAGTTTCCTGTAATGTAACACACTGGATCCACAGTTCAAGTATCCTTCAGATGTGGCAACCCAGAGCTGGAACAAACCAAATGTTGAGTGAGGACTTGGCTTGATGCCCAGGATGGGGCAATGCTGCCCAGAGGTGCGATGTTCACCCTCTGAAGGCAGAGTGCCAGGACAGCACGTCTCCCCTGGGAGCCAGAGTGGCTACAGAGCTGGCCCAGCTTCACAGCCAGCCCCAAAAAATCCTCCTGTCCCTCAGGTCTCCCCCACAAGGACATTCCTTTCCCAGCTCACCTGTGCCAAGTGCTTCCCTCTCAGGGCACCTAAAAACTCTGCTACCTACCACAAAGACATTTGCAAATGGTTCTCCTATAAACAGCTATTTCTTATGAGCTTAACTTGTACAGGCTTCTGCTTCACTGCAAAAGGACATGTCTCATAATTACAGCTTTGAAAAGTCCCTGCACATAAATACACACATACGTGGGGGAACACGCAGCACCAGAAACCAGCTATAGCCTGAGGACAAGGATATCCAGCACCAGCTTAATACTTAACTCCACTGCATCCCCTCATTTTATAAATAAAAACTTAGCAGAAAAATGTCTTGGGAGAGGAAGCCACAGGTCTGTTATAGCTTTAACAGACCCTGAGTACTTATCTCAAGCTGAGAGAGTGATTTCATGGTAATAATTTGTTTAAAGTGTCGCTGATTGCTTCCTATTTCTTCCTAGCAAATGACTTTTACACCTTTCTACTGTTGCTTTTATATGAGAGGCTATGGCAATTACTCTGCAGGAGGCTGKGTAAACATCACATAGACCCTTTTATCTGGCTATTAAGGGCCGCAGAAAGCACTCCTGAGACCCGATTAAAAATTTTCCTACATTTTTCCCTTTCCTTGCAAAAAACATTGTTAGTAAGTTGCTATCAGAGTTCTTGCTATTTTTACAGAACACATACAAGTGTACTTACAACAGAGACAGTCTGATCTCTGTAAATAGTCTGGTTGAAGGGAACTTCAAGAAAGCAATAAATAAAATCACTAAGAGTTTCTGAATACAAGAATTTGCCCGTTGTCTGCTAAAAGAAGTATTTCTATGGTACAATTGTTTCAAAGCAAGTTGATTCTATCAGGAGAGCCGGGGTAAACAGTGATTAGGGCTAATCAAAGGAGTCTGACTTTCTAGTTCATCCTTTAATTTGCAAGTGCCAGCCCTAAGTGTCAACTCTCTGGTCTTCCTACCCGTGCCTAGGAACAGGTTGATGCAACGATGTTCAGAGCCTGACCAAAGCCTTTTGTACGTTTGATTGTGGCTCCAGCCCAAGGATTTGGTTTGGCCCATGAAAGAAATTTTCTGCTTTATCCCGACTTCAAAGTTTTTGCATTCTCCGCTCTGCGCCTCTCAGAGAGCTGAGTCCTGTCAGATGAGCYGTGAAGCACAAACTTGGTCACACAATCACATCTCTGTCAGATTCATCGGGGCAAGTATTATGGAGTCTGTGCCAATTTTATGCTTTTCTGCCAGTTTTATTCTGGCTCTAAGAGGACTTAAAGTAGCTGAGCCAGCACAAAGTTAAGAGGAGTGCAGGAAGATAATCCAAGACCTGGCATAAATCCTGCCGGTACAAAGTGAGGCTGCCAATGTTTTTTAACACATTTGAACTGATAGTGTGAGTCCACACCTGATCAGTGTTTTGCATCGTGTGATCACAGCTTCTGTTTGTTTGTTTTTTAATCCGGTAATATTTACACTACTTGTTCAAATCATGACTTTATTCAGTGAGGAGTGAGAAAGACTCTGAAAGCAATTAGTAGCAAGAGAAGGACAGAGCAGCACCTGACTGAGCCGTGAACTGCTGTAGTTAAGATTGTGATGGAGATAAGCAGTCCATTTTAATCCTCCATTTTCAGTTCTTTGTGGCTTTTGATAATTTTAGCTATAACATATAAAAAGAATGAGTAAAATCATACATGCTCACCAGCAGATTATTCTTCCTTTCTGTGATTTAATGCAACATAGTCTAATGTGAGCAATGCAATATTTCTTTCCCCAGTATTCCTTATAAGTGAGACATTTCTAATATCTTAAGGCTGAAAGCACTAAAATGCAAATGAAAAATTCGTAAGACTTTTAAAACCAATAGGCAAAATGGGTAACGCATTCTTGAGTGACCCTATCTTATAGTCTTAACTGTCGTTTTCCATTTTGAGAATAATTTGTATTTTTATCCCATTTCACTATCTCTGCATTCATATTTCCTTTGGGGCAAGGTCAATTTCAAAGTAAGTACGCGGGTTGACTTCTGAAAGCTGGCATTTCCAGTTGCCCTGAGCCAGGGATGAAAAGCGTACATAGGGGATTGTGAGGGCAGCATTTGTAGATTCATACAGGTTTTTTTCATTCTCTCAGGTATGCTCAGGCAACATTTTCTGAATTGCAGGTAGTGTTAGTCTTCTTGAACATTTACTGCCGTGACAGTCCCTCTGCTGCTCACCCACCACCAATGATACACAATGAGAACTGTTTATATTAACCCCCCACAAAAAGTTATGACATTTGGTTAAAATGTTTAAAATGTGTTATCAGTATTAGCAGAGAAGTGGACTCCAGTATATAATGGATCAAATCATATTAAAGAAGGGGGGAAAGGACATTAAGAGTATCCTTACATGTACATAGAGTTTTCTCCTCACTGAGAGGTGAGGAGAGGAGACTTCTGGAGAGGGAAATAACTCCCTCATTTTAAGCAAAGAGCAGATACTCCTCAAAAAACTCTGCTACATCTGTTCTAAAAAGTGTTGTATGCAGAGCAATGTCAAATAAAGTGAGTGTGAGCTTGTTAGGAAGTTATGAAAGGCTCTTCCTTGTTCCTCAGGCTGAACGCCCATTTGTCGCTCCAGGTGGTAAAAACGTTAAAGAAGAATGATTGTTAATTATTCTCACTGCTTATTTTGCACAAGCATGAACTGGTCTTGTACAAGAACTGTCTGTCAAGTAAGTGAAATGAGATAAGCAGGACTAACACAGTATTATGCACTTAGCATAACAGTTCACTCCTGTATCTAGATGGCTACATAAATCGCTCTTAAGTACTCCAAGTGTTGTTACGTGCATTTTCTTTATAAACAGGCTTGGTAACGTTGCCCTTCCCAGCCTTTACACAGCTTCATACGTACTCCTTCAGCCCTTAGGAGGAGAGAACTGTACAAGATACAAAACCATAGCTGAGATGGTTAATTCACAGTGGTACTGTCTAACTGAGGTAAAATTCCTCCAAGATCTATTTTCTATATACGTCTATCGAATGAAGTATGGGTATATGAAAATACAATGCAATATCTCCCTCTGTTAAATGAGCATTCACTTGTCCAACATAAGCTGGATAGTGGAAAAACCTGATTCATGGCCCAAGACTACTACCCAGATCAAACAAAGAAGAAACTGTTGTATAGTATCTGATGTTCACTGCAACCCGACACGAAGCTAACAAATTCACTAGTGTTCCCTAACATTATTATCAACTTCAATCCCAAATCCTCACTTGGTGTGAATGGTGGCACTATTCCACCACAGAAACTTGTTTCAGTTAAAAAAAAATACCTTACACACTGTACCAGTCTCTAGTTGAAGCCACTTGCCAAATACAATCTCTTTTGAAAAAAAGAAAAAAATAAGTCAAACCATTTTATACAAATTATACTATTCCTGACCTGTTTAAAAGGAAGAAGAGGAGTATTTAGAGTATTCCAGTCTCGCTGCCTAACTTTAAAAATTTAACTGCTGCCTAGTGTGCTTTCACAGTCCCCAGAGAGGTGCTGAGCTATTCTGGCCCCAATCTGCCTTAGTCCCCCGAGGTGCTGTTGTCCCTCCACTTCCTATCCAGGGACCTTAAAGAGAAGAAGACCCTTCCATGGTGGTTCCTCTCAGTTGCCTGCACGTGAACAAGGCGGGCCATTCGAGGCCCCCTGGGACACCAAAGACCCTGACAGAAAGCTGGCAGACGGGATGCGGGGGAGATGCCTACAGGACAGCCCTGCCCTCTGGACCAGCAGCTGGAGTCCCGGTGGGGTTTTCTGGAGCTCCCCAGGCAGCACTAGGTATCAGTGCTCACGGACRCAGTCTGCAGCCCCAGGAGCAGATGGGGACAGCACCATCTGGGGGCTGTCCCCAAGGGGCAGCAAGGATACCGTCATCCTGTTCTGGAGAACAGGCTCAGCTCTACGGGCACAACCTGTGCCATGGTGCTTACCTCTAGGCCCTGGTCCCTTTTATTTACTAACAGAGGCGTAATCTTTAGCTTCAGGGGCAATTTTTTTTTTTTTTTTTTTGATGAAGAACTGCACAGTCTAACCATAGGAAGTAAAATCATAGATAACAAAGCACATATTTCACTCTAATACATTAGCACCTCTCACTACAAAACAAATACCCAGATGTGAATTCTCCAGCCTTCTCCAATCATATGTGAATAATCATGAATCTCTCCTTAAACAAACAGCAACACACCAAATCAGTACTTGTCCAGCATTTCTGTCTGAATGATTTCTCTCACTTCTCTGAGACCTTTATGCTTTTCTGTTACTTGACTGGCCAGGTTTAGCTGTCCCTTCTCTGCGGAAATTCATGCAACGATAACCCCCRAGAGACAATTGGCCCCATGGTTGCCTGTCTCCGCTCCCGGCCTGCCTGAGCCAACACTCACCTTGGTGAAGCACAGCCAAAGCTGCCAATGATTTCAATTTACATTTATAGAGCTGGCTGGGAGAAGAGCAGCCACATCGTTGGTCCTGCCATCCTTGAAAGAATGGTAGTTATTTATAATACGGGAATGGCCACAGGCAACGTTCATGGGACTCGGGCTCCAAAATCACTGTGGTGAAAACTTTGCCCCAAATCTAGAGCATGCTGAATACTGCCCAGCCACCCAGTGCAGTATGAGGAGACTTAGATTCCTGTGTTCTTTGTGGTTTGACTTTGGTTCCTTGCTAAAACAAACATTTTAACAAGTTTGTCTCTGTAAGCATTTGCATTTGTTATCCTTGTAATGTTTGTTCTTAAAATGGCCTCTTGCAGGAAACAATATTTCACATTCCTGTTATATCTGGTAACATATAAACTTCTTGCCTATAATTCTATTCTTTCGAGCAACTGTAAATCACTGCATTTTCTTTCTCACTTCCATTTCTCCAGTACTGCTCAGACAGCAATGACTATAACCCACGATCTGCATACTAAATGGTAAAATGTAGAACAGTACCTGTACACTCAGTGGCATTGCTCCTCATGTGTTCTTCTAGGCTATGCTCCTCTTCCATTTGAAAATAAGAAGGTGTTGTTCCTTTTTTTTAATATAGTTCATTTTGTTATGTTTCCTCCAATGATGTAGTGATTGTGTACAGTCTACCTGCAGATACTTTCCACTGAAACTCCGGGGATTTTATGTTCACTGAATCAGCCATTCCAGGAGTTATTTGTCTTATTTTCTACTTCTGTAGCAAATCCACAAACCTTAGAATATAAGAGGTAATAATAAAGTCTTTCCTTGTTTCCTGTTTTATTCAGCGTAACAAATTCTCCAACCTAAAAGCAGCTGCTGTAAGATTTTATGCTGTTTTCTACTAGAGTCCTTTTTAAGTTCCTTAATAACTCCAATGTAAGACATTATTTTCAGTTCAATAATAGAAATTTGTCCTTTGTTAAATGTAAATTTTATTTACCATTGTGCCTACATTCTTATAAATAAAGATTATTGTCTTAGTGTAGCCATCTTCTCCTTGGAGGGATTTATGAAATGGCATATTTCTAGTCCTTGTAAGCAAAACTATTAGCTCTCTGTCACCTTTAGCAACCTGATTTCTTATTATATAAATGCTCAGCACAGCTGTCAAAATAAGAGTATTTTCTATATTTCTATGTTTACATATTCTCCTGTCCCTGTTTTCTCAGAGATGTAAAATAATCCTATAAATCTGTAACTACTGAGAATTTCAGAAGTCATACATACTTTCACACTGGACCACAGGCAAATGAGGGGTAGCTGTTGCATGCAAAGAACAAGTTAGTGGCATTCCTTGGGGAATGATGCTTCATTTTGATTTAAGAAAAGAAAATACAGCAAAGTATCCACTCTGCAAATCAGTCAGAATGACAACATGACCCTTAGTTTTACGTAGATGAAGAAACTCCTTAATTTTATATTCAGTGCTGTTCCCCTTTGTGTATCTGAAGTACTTATCAGTTGAGAAAAAGTTTTTCTTTCAGAAGCATAAATTGTAGATGGCTCAGACAACTTGGCAGTATGTCTGGCAGCAGACAACATAATACCTATTGTGCTTAAACCTCTTTGAAATATGAATGAAATCCAGCATAAAATTAGAAACCCGGCCGACTTCATCCATCATCAGTGGTTTCATATAACCAAGCAACAATCAAAGTCTGAATCCCACTCCTAGAAGGAAATACCTGTTAACAGTAGATTACCTTGAGGCAATTCCACGTCTAGCAAAATAAAAAGCTCCCCAACTGCAATGATGCAAGGTCACAGTGAGCAAAATTATGGAGAACAGCTAAAGAACCTCACTCTTAGCTAAAAAGGTGAGGTGGGAATAAAGAAATAAAGAGCAAGCGAAGATTCCTCTGTTACACATACAAATAACACAGAAGTCTAACCTGCCTTTTCCCTTTTCCTCACTGGGCAGAAGAGGTGGAGGGTGAGCTGGGAAGGCTGAAAAGTACATGTTAACAGTAAATGAGTTTTGTTTTGAGTGTACCGAGTTTTGGCCAACCCTCAGCCAACATAGCGGGCTTTCTGTTATCACTCCAGTAAGCTCAGATCAACTCTTGGGCTGCTCTAAATTACATCAGAAGACAAAGGCTGTAGGCTTAGGGAAGCATCAAGTTTTTGCAAAGYCTCCTACCTCATGTTTGCTCCTCACTTACTCCGGCAATCCAGCTTAGTCTATATAAGCTTTTTTGTCTGCTCCTACAGTGCCTCTGACATGTTCAAGCAGGAGATGACAGCCATCACAGCAGCATGTGCTATTGTTGTGATCGAATCCATGTTCACAGACCTTAGCAATTATATCATAGGCCCTCATCTGTTCAGTGTTTAATTTGTGAAACATTGTTCAAATGCACAGACATATTACATGACTCATATTGACACAGCAACTTTAGCATCGCTGAGATGGCCCACAACATCTTGCCCAGAACATTTACCAGCTTGTCAGCAGTCCCTGGAGCTCACTGGCTCTATAATCCACCACTGCTACAATTTCTGTTGCCGATTTTTCCTTCTGTGTTTTATATTTTTGGTAACTTAGGTCAGTAACATATAAATGAACCTTACATTCAGAGGAGCCTTCAATGTCTCGTCCCTAAATCAGGAGAGGAGCAGAACTGACTGTTCAATACAATACAGTTCTAGTCACCCTGCTCCACTATTGTGAAACTGGGGAAGAAGAGGAAGGTCAGCCTCTAACAGGATAACTCTGAGTCTTCTTCACTGGAAGTTACCAGAGGTGTCAGTGTTTGAGGTGGACAAGTCAGTCCTTCACAGAAAAGGGTACTTTCCAAATTATTTATATGTTAGTACAGCATTTTCAAATGGGTTAATAACAAATTACTTCATGCAGGACCTTGACCATAAGCTTTCTCTATGTCTGTGTTTGCATGGCTCTGTTAATCAATTTTATGCAACTAATGTTGTCGATCTACCCACATGTGTCCTAGAGAGTTCATATGATCTGCTGTAAGCCTGACAGTATATGCCTTAAATTAGTTTGCCTCAAAGGGAAAAAGATTAGAGTCCCTGTAAGCCCTTCAGCACCTACTTTTAGGTCTTTACCAGAAGACATCTCTCTTTTATCTCTCTTCTCTCATTTTGTGACATCGGGGGTAAACACTTCAAAACTATCCACTATAAAYTGAACTGCAGAAAACTGAACAGTATTTAGTTCATGGCAGCCCAGCTATTGGCTCCAGGGAGGAGAACGAATTCTGATAAAATCACAGAGCAGCTTTTCCTTGCATTAAATTGGGTCCACCTTGGAGGATGTACTGAATTAGTTGCTTCCACTGCTATTACTTTTGGCATAGTGTGCAATAGGTTTTATAACCCAGAATGCTTAGTGCTTTATCTCTGAGTTGAATTTTAAGTTTGCACTGAGATGCAAGATATGAACGGTCACAGATATTTTCTATGGTCAGTGAGTTAGAGGGAGTTTACCATATATTCTGGTGCTTTCCGGAACTGATTCTCTCCTGCAGGATACCCTGAGTTTTCTAAAGAAAAATTTCCCCTAGCTTCACTAATTACGTTAGCATAAACAGACACAATAGAGACATGAGAATTTGACTATTTTTGCATTAGACTCCTCATCACCTCCTCATTCCTTGCAGCATAGCAAGTATTTGTTATGCAATTTACATTGCTCTACAATCATTTTTACAGGGTTTCTCGAAAAATTTCTGCAGCGCTACTATTCATGTAGGCCTCTCTACRGGCACTGTTGAGTAAACAATGCACTCAGAACAAAATGAAACAAACCAAAAACTATTTTCTCTGTCTCCATGACTTCAAAAGCTGGATTTATACCAAATATAAAGCAGTCAAAACCACATCTATAGTCTTAATTAAGTAGCTGTACTGTGTTGTTTACAAATTTACCAACTGCAGAAGTTGCAAACATCCACTGTAGAAATAAATAAAACGCATTTAAAGCCATATTAATAACTACCACAGAATAAGCAAACAAATCATTTTGTGCAGGTTGATAGCTAGCCCTGCACTATTCGCTTGAGCTTCCCATTTGCTTCTGTTTAATTTTTTTTTTTAGATGTGAATTTACTTTTTGTGAGCAACATCAAAATTTCACCCCTTTCACCAGTGTATCCCTCACTTCCAGCAGCTCTTTTGGAAAGCCATATCATATTGATTTAAACAACTCAAGCGACAAACTGAGAATCTATCACAATAATCGGCAGCTGCACTCATGACATGTTCCCAGAYTGCGGAGTTGACTCATGGTTCCCAGACTGAGGCAGCAGCCTTTCTTATTAGCGGGAATGCTAGATATATTACCCTACCATCATCCCAAGACTATAAGAAAACAAGTCCAAAAATCTAATTGTTTAAAGGTCTGGCATCCTGTTGTTTCTACTGTTGTCTTCCTTGATAGCCCATCACGAAACAATGCTCAACTTGCAATTATTAACAGTATCAGCTATTAACCACAAATAGCTAATGAAGGTTTCCAACAGCCAGATACTAAATTCAAGACTCTGACTTACCTTCCTTTGAGCTATTTATTATTTCCAGGGAACCTCAGATTCCCTTAACATATTTATTATTTCCAGAGCTATTTATTATTTCCCAGAAAAGCACTAATTTTATTGTACACATTTTACTGCACAAAAGACTGGTAAGGCATTAGATAGCCTTTTGGAAATTTCTTGCTCTGAACTATTCTTGTATCCACCTTAACGTGAAAGCTGAAGTGAGCAGATCTCTTTCTGCTACCAATATGCCACTGTGAGCCGCAAGTATTGTAAAAGCTCACCGAATCCCCTGCTTCAGGGCACTGCACAGTGCTATTGTAGATTGAGAAATGAAAATTCTTAAACTAAACCAGAACATTTTATCTAATGATCCATTTACATTTAAACCAGTTCGGCATGCTCTACTTTGGTTCACTGATAGTTCGCAAAAGTTGTTATGCCCTACTACTTTTGATGTTTAGACTAGATTTTCATTAACAAATTGACTTTAGTGCCTATGTATAGTATCAGGAATTAAACAAAAAATCAATATGTGTAGGACCATATGAGATCAGATGAGGTAAGAGAACTAATATCACCAGACTTAAAAACTAAGTCAGTTATTCTCAGATAGTACCTTGTTTCCCTCACAGATTTGCCTTATATGTATACAAAATAGCTTTACTCTTAAATATTTTTACAGTACTATAATTCTGTGTTGGCATACAGTTTTTTATCCAACATTATATAGGGGTTTCTGTCATGCAGTTACAAGGTACATGTCCTCAGAGAGGCAGTTTTGTCCATCCGGACCACAGAACAGCTGTGGAAAGTGGATCTCAGTGGCATCCTGCCGGTATTTTGACAAGAGCGAGGTTCTCCAGGATTCCTAGTCCCAGCCAATAATGCATCAAATACTCTACATAAAATAGCCTTTCCCCTTCAGAATCCCAAAGAAAGTCATAAATTCAATAGTAAGAAAGAATAAAAAGAAAGAAAAAATGAAAGCAAAATACCTCAATTATCCCCTAAATTTCTCTTTTTTGTTCTTGTCTCCATGGCAAGTTCTCTAACGTTCTCTGATCTTGCTAACATTTCCCCACTGGAACAGGCTTTGTGGTCTGGAAACTGAGGACCTGTATCTATCCAAATCCTCCATGTTGCCTATTTACAGAGGTGCTAGTTCATTTGTCTGTTAATTGTATGTGCTCCTTTATTATGGGTCTTATTAGATTGATTCCTACTACCACAGTTCATGAAGAACGAGTGCAAATAAAGTAGGAGCTACGGGGTTGATCTGTCTCCTCTCCCATCCAACACTGGATGATTTACAGTGCTTTCTAACTTAGCTCAGTACCATGGCATGTTTGGGCACTTCAGATATTTGTCCTGATTGATTGTTCAGGGCTGACTCTGGCATCATGCATCACATTTTGGATAATCCAAAGAAAGAGCTTTATAGTACCAAGACTGCTATGAAGACAACTATTCGGTGAAGTACCTTCGCTGATAATCTAGCCACTTGTACACAGACCGTTTTGTTAGTAACTTTCAGGCTCTTCCCTGATGCATTTTATCTATTTCCATACAAAGACTCTGCAGACCCATGTCTCCTCCAAGGTATCCCAAACTGGCTTCATTGAGAAGGGACCTGTAAGATATCCCTTCTAGTGCATTGCAACTGTGAAAAACATAGAGGAGGATCATGATGTTTTATTCTGTTCCATACAAGGTCTTATTCCACACTCATTACTGCAAAAGCCATCTTTTTTTTTTCCTCAAAAATACATATTGTTTTGTGTGTAAGGGAGGGAGGAACAGAAATGCATTTGAGACAAAAAAATGGTGATGCATATGCTGGTCTTTAGATTTTGGGGAGTTTATTAAAGATCCTCTGACCTGGTCCCAGGAAATACATTTCTATGACACAAACAGTATTTTTCTCTTTACGAAGTCTGTTCTGTCATGTCAGAGGCTTTATCTTACAGCATTAACTGGCCTTTTTCCTGGGCCAAGTTTGCTTTAAACCTCCCCAAAATAGCCATTTTTTTGAAACTCTATAGAAAATCAGCATAAAGAGAAAAGGGTAGATGCAATGTGCCTGCAGCTACCTTGGCTGCTGATGAAATGCACTCACTACTGGTTAAGGTAGAATGCTGGAGATTTACGTCCAGCTAAATCATATTCAAATCTTCAAGGATAGCCTCCTTGGAGCACAAGGATGGTCCACTGCAATGTGCAGGGCACTGAGGAAGTGTAGCAGAAGGACGTCATGGATGGACAGGGAGATCCTGACTGACCTCAGAGACAAAAAGGAAGTGCACAGAGGGCAGGAGCAGGGACAGGCTACTTGGGAGGATTACAGACATGTTGTCTGCACATGTAGGGATGGAGTCAGGAATGCGAAAGCTCAGCTGTAGTTGGAGCTGGCAAGGGAGGTGAAGGGCAACAAAAARGGTTTCTGTAAGTACACTGGCAGCAAAGSAAGGCGAGGGAGGAACCCATCTCAGTGTGGTAAGGTCTAGTGACAAGGAAAAAGTGAATGTACTCAGTGCCTTTTTTGCCTCACTTTTCACTGGTGAGGCTTGTCTCCAAGCCTTCCAGGTCCCTGAGCCTCATGAAATAGCACCCACGTGAGAAGATGATAGAGTTAGGGATCACTTAACCCACTTGGACTTGCACAGGTCCATGAGACCAGGTGGGATACACCCGAAGATGCTGAAGAAGCTGGTGGAAGTCGTTGCAAGGCTACTCAAAAGGTCATGGCACTTGTGGGAGGTTCCTCAAGGCTGGAAGAAAGGAAACTTTGCACTCATCCTCGAGAAGGGCAAAAAGGAGAATCCAGGGACCTGTAGACCAGTCACCCTCACTGCAGCTGCTGGGAAGGTGATGGAGCAAATCCTTATAGAAATAACTTCCAAACACCTGAAGGTCAAGAAGGCGACTGAGAGCTGCCAACATGGATTTATCWAGGACAAATCATGCCTGATCAACCTCATTGCTTTCTGTGACACGGTGCTCTGGACAAGGGGCAGGCAGTGGGTGTTGAATATCTTGAGTTTAGCTGGACCTTTGACACAGTCTCCCATAGTCTGCTTATCACCAGACTAGTAAGATACGGGCTGTATAAGTGGACAATAAGGTGGGTGGAAAACTGGCTGGGCTGCTATGCTCAAAGAGTTGCGATCAGGGGTGCAAAGTCCAGTTGGAGGCCCTGAACTATTGGGGTCCCTCAGGGATTAGTACTGGGACCAACATTGTTTAAGGTCTTCATTAACAACCTGGAAGATGGGACTGCATGCACCCTCAGCAAATTTTTGGATGACCATAACTGGAGGGGGCGTAGGGGGTGGTTAATATGCTGGAGGGCAGGGCTGCTATTTGAAGACRCCTGGACAGGCTGGAGAAATGGACTGACAGGAACCTCATGGAGTTCACAAGGACAAGTGCCAGGTCTTGTGTCTGGGCTGGAATAACCCCATATACCAGTACAGGCTTGGGACCAACTGTCTGGGAAGCAGCTCTCCAGAGAAGTCTTCCAAGTGAAAGTTTAGGCAGGAAAGTTTAGCAAGAGTGAGTGTTCCAAGAGTTTTCTGAACTACAAGCTGTGGGTCAATCAGTGTAGGAAAGCTGACTGAGCTTTTGAGAATCATCAGGAGAGTATTTCAGGGTAGCCTTCACTATCAGATACTTATTATTCAAGATTTAGACTTTTGATGAATAACATGAACATAACAAGTACTTAGATGAATAGAAATGGTCTACCTTGTGGTTCTCTGGGAACAGAAAATGCAGCCTGGGTCTTCTAATTAATATCCCTGTTCTGTATGCCTGAAAATATAAAGGAAAATATGTAGGCAAATACCCTGCCCGCTTTGCAAACTCTTTTAATGAACTCTCCCAAACACACACTCTCTGCTTCCTTCTGTTCAGAGCTGCTAGAACCTCACAGGGACTTTCATCCATAGAGAAACACACAGGCTCCATACTCTGGTCTTAAAGCTCTTCAGACTTATTCAAACCAATCTAAAATGTTAAAAATACTTACAGAGCTATCGAGAAAAAAGAGGGGCAGGGGCTGGCACTGTGCCAGACAGACATCCCTCCTTCTGCAGGATGAGGATACATCCTTCGCTGGATGACACTGGAGCACAGAAAGCTTTTATTCTCCTTCACTCAGTCCCTATATCCAACTAGTCTTCTCTGTTTCCTTTCCCACTGCAAAGTAGAGAGGAAGGAGAAAAAACTATTTTCCATACTCTTTTTCTCTCTTTGTTATGGACAGGCTTAACAGTTATGTTTCTCTGCATCCCCTGGAGTGCTTCCATAATGTATCAGCTTTTGAAGTGTTGACATTGCAGCAGGACAGCAGTATTTTAAAGACTCCAACTGTGCGGAGAGAAGTTCCTTCTCATTTCGATCCTCTGTTTCTAAGAACTTGGAGGACTGCACAGATGATTTCGTTCTTTTCCAAAAGCTGTATGCTGGTGGGAGAAACAAGGAAGGGAGGGGAGGTGAAATGGAAAGGGAGAGAAGAAAGATAACAGGTAAGATGAAAAATATGGTAAGGAGAGAAGAGCCTTGCATAACCTTTGGACAGAGTCAGCCAAATCGCGTTTTTACACACCGCAAGCTTCCATGTCTTGCTGGACCCTCCAGAAACTGCTCCCAGAGAAAAGGAATTTTAACTTAAAAGAAAAAAAACCTGCTTTCATTATCGTTATTTATTGTTACACTTTGATCATTTGCAAGATTTCTGACAACATTCCAATTTCYGAGGAGCCATAGAAGTACATACAAGAAATTAATAAAACACTTGCTGTTATGCCATTTGTTTCCTTTGATAAAAGAGCTCATTAGCATCTTTTAGCTAAACAGCTTCCACCCAGTTCCTGCTTACCAGAGCACGCATCAGCAGCACCTATGCGGGAGACTGATACATTCATCAAAGCTTGCAAAACCCCTGGGGCAGACACGACGCACCACTGGCTGGTACTGCAGACCTCCAAGCCTGCTCAGTGAAAGTTGTTTTTCACATCTTGAACAGTCATGTATTAGAATACAGTTTGTTATATCAGCTATTGGGAAAACACCTGATCTTATACAAAAAAAGAAAAAAAAATCCTACCTATAATTTAATAGGTGAAACACTATGTAAGGAAAAACAAAACACTCCTAGGTTAAAAATGACACCTTTAAAATAAATTTCTTCTGTGCTGCTGCTCTGAGGTCCTATATCTTCCAGAAAGCCAGTAATGTGCACGCACTCACCATCATGCAAAAACTGCTTATACCTAAACACTTCTGTGATACAGTCTCTCCAAATAAAGCTCTTGACATCTCTTTTTGCCCTGTCCTTCCTTGATGACATTCATTTTTTTGTACAGAAAGAAAAGCAAAGCCCTACTGGATTTTCTTTTTGTTTTGTTTTGTTTGCACACTAAAAGTTTGAGAATGTTTGATATTTCTTGATCTAGAGCTTTAAGCTTTCAAGAATGAAGTAGAGGGGAACTGGAAGCCCTGGTGAGCACAGGGCACCTTAGTTAGTCTATTTGACTGAAGAAAAAAGTGACCATTAAAAGGAAGCTGGAATGCAAGCACAGTACAGCGTGCTCTCCCTGCTTACACCATAATATCCCAGATTTCCTAGCAGCACAAAGCAGTACCGTACTATTTATAAGGTCATTTCTCAAGAATGCAGTGTCCCACCCTCTCCCACTCTTTAAACTCTTTTGATGAACACCAGTTTTCCAGTAAAGGCAACATGGTATTTGGCCAGAGTGGTGGAATAAGAAACACAACTCTTTTCATGCTGGACACTTGCATAAGATTTCTCAACATCTAAAGTGGGGTTTATGCAGGATTACAGTAATCCTTATATTATTTATGTAAGATGACAGCATACCGTGTGCTAATATTTAGGGTAGTCATCATGCAACCTATAATAGCTTACATGGAGGGAAATACGAAATTTTACTTAGCAAAGTGAAGCCTTTAATTAATTTCATCTGTCTCACAGTTGTGTTTTTTTTTTTTTTTTTACCCAAGCAGTAAATATCTTCCAACAGATTCAGAGCAGAGACTTGTCATACAGTGACAGCTCAAATAAATGCTTATTAATGATTTGAGTCTGCCATGTATGTCTGACACAGCAAGGTTTGTCATGCTGTTGATCTCAGATCTGCGTGAGAAAAACAGATTGCACACAACCCTTTGCAGCTTCTCCAGGCCTGCAAAAGCTTGCATGGTATATGCAGGAGACTTGCTTTCTCTGGAAAGAGGAAAGGAGAAAGGTCTCAGCCCACCAGAATGATCTCCTCATAGCTAAATCCTTGCTACCTTTGCTAGAGCAAGAAAGACATCCTTCCAGACATAAGGAAGCAGCCATAAAAAGCACACGTGAAATCAACTGAATTTAACATTCCCCAAAAGTCTCCAAATGGCCCTCTGGGTGCTAACAATGATGTTAACCATAGATGATCTTCTACAGACAGTGATACGTGCTGTAGATGGTTCTCATTGCAGTACAACTGCAAATAGTTAAATATATTTAATGTTAAAAATGGGTCTGTCAAAACCAGCTTGCATAACGTCAGACCTGCTAAYCCGATGTGATTGTCACAATCAGCACACGGCAGCAAACCTCCGCCTGTGAGCTGGCAGCCCATGGTGCTTAGGGGGCACATTGTGCGCACCCATGGCAGTTAACCAGAACGGAGATGCTGCTCAGAAATGCCCCATGAGGGCTGACAGATGTCTCACAGGCCAGATCAGTGAAAATTTCAGTACTAAATTACTTCTGCAAATGGAAATTTGCCAGCAGTATGGCCAATAATGGGAATTTTTTAATTCTTTAGACAGCGTAAAATGTTTCAGGGAAAGCTGACTCTTCAGTAAAAATGTTTTCTTGTATGTGCGTACACCACTTTTTACATACGTGAACTGTGTTAACAAAATATCTCAAGTCGTGTGAAAATTTACTCTGAGTTGGGAAGTTAAAACTATAGCCTTAACTCAGAGCCTCGAGCATTTCTAAAACGTGACTTTTCCCCTCCTCTCACTGGGCTAAGGAGAAAAAGAATTAATCTGCAGCTGACCAAAGCACACAAAAATGTATCACAGAAAACCAGCGTTTTTAGAAGATGACTATTGGCCACACATTGCTGACATTTTCCTTTAAGCTCAGGCATTTAATCTGAGCGCTACTAGCACTGAAATAATTAGATTAATTTGTCAGCTTTTCTCCTTACCAAGCCTTTTTCTTGTAACTACAAAGATGGGTATTGGTTTATTTCCTTTTAAATTGTGTTTCAAAAGTAATTTTTAAAGGAAATTTCAATAAAAATATTTCTTAAAAACAGAATACATTTTTGGGAAAGGGAAAATGGTTCCAAACAGAGGCCTGGCAAACTGAAACCCGCCTTAGAGCTTTCCATACTGTATTCCACCATTTGTGACTATCTCTATTTTTATTGAATCAAAAAGACAGTTTAGTATATGTATGTTTGGTGTGTATGCACACCAATGTGCATACCAATAATCCTTACACGTACTGATACAACATGAGTATTTTGCACTTTATCTTGTTTCTAAAAGAAACCCATCCCATCTCTGCCTCTTTTTTTATATTAGTTTTTGCCAGCAGCTGCTTCATTTAGCTCTTTTGGACATGCTGCATAAAAGAAAGTATATGGTCTGATGCTGCCTTATATCTGAGTCACATTACAACAAGACCGAAAGAGTCACAGAGTCAACATGCCTGCAGCTAAGGAAGCTGTGAAATTATCTATCAAATTTATTTCAAGGATCTTAGCACTTCTGATCCAATCTTGGTTTAAGGATCATATGATGCCAGGAAAGTGTCCAGCCTTGACTTTAAAGACATTGGAAGATGGGTCTGACCCATTTTTCTTGCTTTTCTTACCCTCTTTTCCTCTCCACCAGCAGTAGGTAGGCTTCAGAGCTCGGTGCCCATAGGCGCAGGGGTGAGGTGCGTGCTGTGTGATAGCATGGGGGTGTGTGCGCGCGCGTGCGTACACATGCTTGCCAAGTCTAACCACAGTCTGGTGCCGATAAATAAGCAAATAAATCTGCTGCCCACTCATACAGCCCTGCAGACTGGCACTCACTTCCGAACTGTGTGCATTACGTGTTTCTAATCAGTCTTCCTGCAGGAGCAATCTCCTGGCAACAATGTGAAATCAGAGCATGTCACATTTTTGTGCTGTGTACCTGCCTTTCTGGAAGTCTTTTCTTTTGAATTGCAGCCTGCAGCCAGCTGGACAGAATGGAAAAGGGCCTCTAGGAACTCAATAGGAAAGTCTGACAGAAATGCACCATCGTGCTGAGAATGGCAGGAAAGCCGCTATTATTCTAGGTCACTCTATCTGCTGCAAGGCAGTGCGGCGCCTGGAGCCTGTCTGCCTTTAACTCACTTCCTGGGATTTCCGAGTCGCAGCCACAGCTCCTACTAACAGCCAAATATTTCACTTTTGAGACATACTACACTTCCTGATATAGGATGCACTTGCATGTCTCCTGGTGACCTTAAACACTAATAAAGGAGTCATAATATGACCTAGACAGGCCTTGAAAGCCAATCGCAGTGTGAGTGATTGAAGGAGAGGCTGAATGGGTGGGTTCGCTTGTCTGCTATTTGTTCAGCAACTTTCGTGTTGTGTTCTTTTTATTATGATTACGTGGAGGAAGAGATTTAAAAATACATTCATGTTGCCCTTTTGCCAACAGCAGAAGTTCATACATTATGCTGGGAGAAAAAGTGTAAGTAAGTATGCTGACCATCGGGGCTGATCAGCAGCTCCTGTAGCCTTGCTCCTTCTTCCCCAGCTATGTCCTACCAAGGGAAAAAGTCACCCAGTGCCAAATTCATATCCTCCTACCCGGTCATTAATTCCTATTGCCTGCACAGATCACAAACTGTTATCCATGTGTAATTGAACTTTTTTAGACCACTTTGGAGTTGTAAACTCAAACAGAGAACTCCAGCTCCTGTCAAAATCATAGACTGATGAAATAGTGCAGTTCTTCATGTTTTTAAACCAGATTTTCATCTGATGACAACAGATATAGCTGTGTTCAAAACAGTGGAGGATTCAGTCCCTTGAGTGTAAGGAAAAATAGCAGCTATCGTTTGCTGCTTCGTGCCACAAGTTAAGTTTTGTGCTGCCTTGGCCCTRAAAGCTAAGCAAGAAAAGCAGAAAGAGGTTACATTTGAATCATGCTGGCAATCCTGCTATCAGGAGAGAGAAACCATAAAGTGTGCTCAGACTTGCTAAGTAATGAGTGAATGATGACTTTGCTACTAGCAAAATGATTAGCATTTTAGAGATCAAATGCAAGTGGAAGAGAGACAAGAGACCACCYGGAAAACAGGCAGACTTTCTCATCCGCAGATAACTTCTTTAACTTCTTTTAGTAGCCCTAAAAATACTGAATTTGACCATGAGCCTATTTTATTCAAATCTGTTTATTTGTAAAAGGAGGGATAACAGCCTGTCTTCAACTCTATACTACATAAGATCAGCTGACATTTGCTATGATATCATAGAGCAACAAAATGAAATAACTTGCAGAGAAAATATTGACTTTCTTTGCCTGAAATGAAGCCAGCAGACAGAAGAGAGATGAATAATATGAAATAAGAGAAAATATTAGAGCAGTCATACCCAGACTAAATTTAGATGTGAGGCATGACCTAATTCTGGAAAGCTCGAGAAAAAGATCTTAGGCATTATTAGCATTAATATTAAGGCTTTAAGTTGTAGAAACCAATTCTTAGCAAATGAAACCCTGGAACAATGCAGTGAGACAATTCTCATAACAGACGAAAACTAAAGTGCACGATGATCTCATTGTCCTCAGATACTTTCACATAATTCCCACTGGTTTTGACAGGAGCTGTGCGCATGTGTCAGAGGGAGGCCTTTAGTCACACAGAGAAATAGGAGGCAGAACCTATACTTATGGCAGTTCTTGACACTCGCTGTCATTGCACAGCCCAGCAACTCAAAACATTATAGATCTGCTCTCAGTTGAGACCCTAATCAAATAACCTCACATCTGACATMCCCCTGGAGTATCAGTCTGCCTTCAAGACTCTTTCCCAGGATTTGAGTGACAAGGGCAATTAATCAGGGCTGCATCCACTGTAGCCAACAATGTGACACCAGTATAAAGTTGGTGAGAAGTCTACACCAGACCTCTGCATCAACTTTATTCTTGACATAATGCTATTGCTGACTTACCTCCTCATTTTTTAAACTAACTGCACATTACTGAAAACATTGGTAAGATACATTTCTCAATTTGATTCAACCCAGTGGACTTTAACAGCAATTTCTACAAAATCCTATTCATTAATTCTACCTCTGTACAAAGAGAACTCAGTAATGATGGCTGTTCTTGAATATTTCTAGCTGTCCCGGACACCTCTCCAAACTTTCCTCTGTGCATTCATAACAGTCCCTTGAATAGCTTTGCCCTGATGAATCCACTTCATTATTCTAATTCAGCATCATGGCTATGGAAAATGGTTCTCTAGACATTCTTCCAAATCCTTCATATTTAATCCCGTACATCCAAATAACAATTCACTATCTCCCTTTGATCCTAGAGCTGGAGAGGATGAAAGGCTGACGCACGTAAACTCTAAGGTTTTAGGACTGCAGAAGTTTTGAATGTTAATCTTTTTTTTAATATTTATAGGAACTGATTCATTACACTATAACTGAATTACGGAGGTCACACTGGTGTTCAGAAGTCATTCATGACCACGAACTGTGTTGAAGATCTGATTCTTTCAGTGTCTGACTTGCACACRGTAAAATGAGCTTCTGCGTAACATTATTATTAGTTCCACCTGGCCCTTCTCAGTACATCTAATGGATACAGCTCTCTACAGCTGGGTCACCTTGGAGGATGCTGTAGGATTCATGAAGAATTTGAGCAAGCCAAGATTCACCACTCCAGAGATACTGTACAAACAGCTGGAGTGTTTCAATGCTTACACACTTCATTTAAAAGACTTTGGAAATCTTGCCACTCCTTAGGTCATCCTGGACTTTTGTGTCATTTCTCTGTTTTTTTACTGCATCATATTAAGCAACACTTCAGTCTCCCATTACATCTTGCCAAATCTATGCAAGCAGACTTGTCCAAAGTCCCACTCCAACTCTCCAGGCCTCTCTGTCTCTTGCCTTTTGCCTGTTGACATTTTAGTCTGCTGTTTCTGCCATGTATTTCTGCGTAGCACGTCAGTTTCTTTGAAAGCACCACTCTTGGAGGCTCAGCTGATCTCAATTTGTATGTCACACAAGAAAAAGAAAACAGTCTGAAATACCATTTGCATTTTACTGTCTAAAATGTGCCATAAGTTTGCCTCATGTCATGTGCGTGTTTCCATTCTCCTCCACATCAAATTTTCCATGGAAACTTACACCAGGGTCATATGTGATACTAACTCCCTGTTTCCAAGCTGCCCATGTGTGAAATGAGCAGGGGATTACGTGAAAGGTGTGACAGACAGACTGATACTAACGGTCTGCGGCTCTTGACCACATGTGTTTCTCAAACTTCAGTCATGAGACGACATGTTTACATTTCAAACCACTCACAGATTTCAGTGGGTGCAAACAGGCATCTTCAATTATTTGTGTGGCCTCTTCCCTATAAATAAAACATTATGAAAGAAAGAAAACTGCCTTCCAGCCTGTTTACAGTCAGAATTTATCGCACGCTGTTGTGCTTGAACAGTATACAAGGAACTCCTCGGCTGTCACAGCAATAAGAAATTATTACAGATAAATGCAGACAACAGTCAGGTAGCTTCACTGCAGCTGGGCCCAAAAGTAACTGTCTGTATGAAATGGCGGCTGTGCAGCAAGGGGTAAGTTAGGGCCCTGTCTGACATGCAGGGACAGTTCGGTAAATCCTCGCTGATTTTGTTGTCACCCAAACCCACTGTGCAATGCACAGCCAGGAGGCGGTGGCTGCTTCAGCCCTACATGCCCTGGCAGTGCAACGAGTCCCTCCAGCTCCTCCACGGCTGCCCCGTCAGCAGCCAGGGCTCCCACCGGAGGGGGGACACCCACGCCAAGTCCTGCTCTTGTGCACCCCAGGGAAACGAAAACAACACCAAGGAGGCTTCCTTTGGGCCATAATGAAGGGTTTTGCCCTCTGTCAGACGTTTGTTCATGACTCAGCGCACAGAAATCCACACAGAAGATTTATGTCTTAGCATAAATTATGATCTAGCTTTGGTCTAGGTAGATTTAAGATGTAATTTTTTAAAGCACCTAGTTGAATTAGAATGTAAATACCATTTTCCAAGGTGACTTTAGGGCCTACCTCCTCCAACTTTCAGTGAGGCTAACAGCTAATCTAAACCAGAAATTATAGCACTTTTACATGAGGTGGTGCTCCAAACTTCTACTTATTTCACAGATATCGTCCCCCTGAATGGACATTCCGGCTTGGCTTACAGCAACATAGACAAGAACATGCAGTCAGGGGCCCCATGCAGCACACAACACAATTTTTATGACTTTGCCCAGTGCACTGGTAAAAACAAGTGTTTCGGTTCATGCTAGGCATATTAGTAAAGAATGCAGAGATAAGTTTTGGCACTTTCCTTTAAATTTTTGACTTTTATAAACCAATTAAAAGACAAACTGATAGGCAAATAAACTAATGAGAGTAGAGAAAAGCCATACTTTTGGAAAGACCATAATCTCCTGTAATAACTTGTGACTACAGCGGCTCCAAGATATTTAAATAATTTTCTTTTTTACAGTTCCTTGGGAGCAGTATTCATTCTGCCTTTGGGAACTGGTTCCTCTGTCTAATCAGATTTATAATAAACCTAATATTTGAGTTCTCAAGAACAATTTGAGATTTCCTTCCAGTGAACACTAGAAAATGATACTGTGATTAGCCATGATATCTCTCTGACTGAACTGCTAAACAAAGCAAGTAGCTGGCACAACTATTTGATTTGGGAAGAAAAAGAAGAAAGAGTAATGGCAGCCAATTTCCAGTTTTTTATTAGAGGAAATGTTTTTGATACAGAAGTCCCATCCTAGATGTATTTAAGTTCACATACAAAGTATCAAAAAATATTTTTTTAAAGTGGAAAAGTTCAAAAAAACTGATTAAAATGACTTCTTATGGTCGTCTATTTACCTTTTCCTTAATGCAACTCCCAGCAGTCAAAAGAGTTATGACATGAAAGATAACCTAAGGGTCAATCCTGCCCAAAGATATAGAAGTCATTTAAGACCAGAGCAGAATTTGGCCCAGCTTTACTTTTGGCTCATAAGGATTTAGTTAGCATAAACAGAGAAAACCTTATTTTTCTGAGGAATAGGATGTCAATAGAGCTCTCGAAGAATAAACTAAATCTTTCTCTGCATTGTGCCATGAAGTCTCAGAAAAATTAGTGAACTGAGTTGTTCTCACATTTTTTCCACAAATAATGATGCACAGAGTGGAAAAAAATTGCTGAATAGATTCTAAAATTTCAAGCTGAATTGGCAATAGTGGAAGTTAGAAAAAAATTGTAGGTTTAACCACTGTGACACTGAAACCAACAATGGAAAAGAACTATGCAATCTTACATTTTTATTTTCCATGGTTCGGTTTTATCATGCTTAAAAACAGAAGAATAGACTTAGYATTGACGAGAGAGTTATCTATGTCTTTTTTCTTTTGTTTCATGTTCCAGAAACAAAAAAATCAAAGAAAATGTGTTTTACTCTGGTCTGAAATGGTTTAAAAGTAAACATCTGTCTTTTATCTGCAGGATGCCAATTAAAGAAAAATCTATCATTAACCCCCCAAAAGTTTCTGCAAATTCTGGGTCATTGGAAACAAGTGACGCTTGCAGCTCTGTAGAGTCCTTACAATGCAAAGGAATCCAGTAGGTCTATGAAAGATGTAATACAGCATCAATAATGCCTTTCTGCAATAAAGTTGTGAGACAGAAAAAAATGAGAAATAGGTCCAAAACTAAAATGTCACCTACAGTATATGTCTGCTCCCATATGTGTTCCCGGTAGTGTTGTGCAGACAGATATGCATATTTGTTTAAAAAAAACATGAGAAAGTAGCATTGATTATAACTGAAGAAAAAAATGTACTTTATTGTGTTTAAATGCGTAGAAATATATTCAGTCCTTCATGTCATTTGCCTTCCCTCATGTTTAGCACCCAGAGCTATCTGCTGTTCTCCACTGAGAGGAGGCCTTACCAACCTACCTTCCAGCAATTACTTGAGGGCATTCAGAGTACGGACAGTTGGCACTTTGGGAGATGATCCAACATGTTAGGCCAGAAGAAAACACATTTCCTCCTTTCTATGAGATGCTGCCTAATACCAGGGACTAAGAAATGCAGAGGACAGGAGTCAGTTTGAAATCCCATGCCTCATTTAGTGCCCACAAAGAGCTCAGGGAGGCATCTCCGTATGCCTGGGGTGATCACTGGATACCATTTCTTAAAGAGAGCAACAACCCTGAGCTTTATCCCGTTCAACTGGCTACCCCATGACGTGGAAGATCCAGACTCAACAGCCTGAGGAAATTCAAACTGATGCTCATCGCCTGCTGGATGGCTGTGTCGTCACTGGGGCTGGGGTAATTTGGGTGTTGGTGTCCTCCATCCATTCAGACTCTTTTCAGTCAAGAGAGCCAGATCCATCTGACCAGGGACTAAGCAAAAAAGTTATGATATAGGTAGGCTTGAGGAGACCCAGATGCCGTGACCCACTGCTAGGACACTGTGTGTGTTGTATCGACTGTTTAACACAATGCATAAGCATCCACTGGGCAAATGGCTAAATACCTCTCAGCTTACTTTTTTTTATTCTCAGGGATTCTTCTGCCGTGCATATTACCACAAAATCTGAGCACTTTCCAGTGGTGCATGAAACAGTCTATGTCTAGATCTACTTTTAAAAAGGGATTTCAGTTCCCAGGTCAACTAGGTGCTTTTGAAAATGTTACTCTGAGTTGGACTAAGCTTCTGGGGCTTCCACAAGAGAAGCAGCTGTGATGGCTGGGACCTATCAGCACAGAAGCAGTTAATTTCTGTGAAGACTCTGAGAAAGAAAAACAGTCTAAGAACAGCCTTGTGTTGGGAGGAGGGCTAGAAAATGAGGCTGTTGCTGTTGTTTTCATTGTGTGCACTCTAATCAGAGAGAGTAAGAACAATAATGCATGTAATGCTGATTTTGGACCGTTTCCATGCAGCTTTTCCCAGGCTAGGCAGCCTTGGGAACCACTGATAGTGTGGCACACCAGGGGCACAGCCTCAATCACCAAGCACAGGGCAGGGCAGCCTTTTCTGTGGATAAAATATGTAAGGGATGACAAGAATCTTCCCAGCATGGGAAGTGGCAATAACAAAAAAATATATATATATACAAGGGGCTGAAGCTGAGTGTAACATCCACTGCAGAGTGTGCCTGCAGGCAACACTCAGATTTGAAAGGTAGACACTATTTTTCATTTCCTCCCCCATTTTGTGTTTGTTTGTTTGTTTGTTTGTTTATTTTCTCTTCTTTCATTAGATGCCCCCTCCCCCTCTCAGCACCACTTTGAAGCCAAGATGAAAGAAGTGCTGTGGCTGCTGGCACTGAGCACACACAGGGAGACCAACTGAAGTGTGCTTTAGTTTAAGATGCCATGGTTTTTTCCTAAGTAGGGGAGGGAAAGGGGGAGGAGAGAAGAAGAGAAGAAAGTTATTGAGCTAAAAACAATATATTACACTTCATTGAAAAGCATATTGTGCAGCTTGGATTGAAACATGGTCCTAATTTTTCAAAGCTTTCCTCTTCAAGGACAGTGGGTTTGGGGTAGCTAAGATGCGGCATCCACCCAGACAGCAACTGCCCATATTTTATTCATAAAACCTGTCACATAAGTTATATGGTGAGAACTGACACAACAAGCTGTAGCTCTGTGACCTGCTTTGAATAAGTCACTCAAATCAGTGACGTTTGTTTCTTAGTAGCAGAAATTTATATAGCCACTGCAGGGTGGAAAAAAGTCACTCACCACCATTTTCGTAATTAAAATAAAGAGATGCTTTTGAAGAACAACAATAAAAGGATCAACTTGTTTTCTTTTGTTTTCCATAAACAATTGATTTCTTTTGTTATCCACTCTAAAAAAAAATCATCTGGAAGGAGAGGGGGATAGAATTCATACACCTCTTCCTTGACACTGTAAATACTGGAAGATGCGATTCATTTTGAAGGGCTGAAGAATTCAGATGTGTTTGGGGAAAATCCTCCTCCCAGGGACATCAGCAAAGGATGTGGCAATGACTTCAGCAAATCAAGGAGTTAAAATCCCACGAAGTTCACTATATGCCATCCAAACTTGCAAGAACAGGACCCTTCCACCAATCCAGACTTGCCCTGACACTGGGAACACTGTGCAAAGGCTCTGTAAAACCCAGGGGAATAGGAAGGTCACCAAAGAATGATTGTAGTATTTCTTCTGCCTTCAGCTCCCAGCCCCTGCTCCTATAAAAGTGTCATTCACTATGAGAATTTCACGCTTATTTAATATCTGTTAGTCACTGTTAAACTGCCAACAGCTAGCTAAATTCACACTGATGTTCTTTTAAATATGCGGCAGTCCTACCATTTACAATCATTATGGAATTAAACTGTAGAATTAAATTCTCAGGTCAAATGCTTTAATATATATCTAAAACAGCATTAATTAACATGTCCAAGGATTTTTGGAAGCCCTTGAAGAGAGCAATTACAGAAATTGGTGAATATCCTTTGAAGGGTGGATTGCATGCAGCTTAGCAAGTTAGAATTTCTGACTATTAATTTATTTTGAACTAATCTTGACCCTGCTTCTGTCTACTAACTGCAAGCCAATTTTCAAAGGCCAAGTATACTGGTGAGCAAAGTAAGCCAAGTTTTCTGGAGAAGAGAGAGCAGTAAGCCAGCTCTCAAAGAGATGAAACTGGTTTAGTATCAAAGATTAATGGATAAAGAAAAGAATCACAAAATAAGTGCTATGGTGCCCTGTTCCATAGAAAAATAAGTTTACAGCAACATGTTTTGTATATGGAACAATCCAAGGTCCACATTAAGAAACAGCACAGTGATTGTAAGGGTTTCTTGTGACACTAATAACAGGCAATGTTTGTTTCAAAAAAATCAGTTTCCAAACAAGTAGCAAGCAGGAGAGCAGATTCACTTGCAATTGTGGCATCACAAGAGAATCTTGAGCAAACCCTTAAATTATAGAAAGATTATAGGGCTTAAAGAGGTCTTCTGATTCAACTCCGAGGAAGGACCAGTTGTAGCTAAACTATTCTTAACAAATGTTTATGGAATCTTTTCTTAAAGAGCTTGAATGTTGGAGATCCCGCAGTTTCTCCAGGTAATGTAAGTCAGTGTGTAGCTGGCTGCCCATTAAAAAATATTTTCCTAAGATCTACTCCAATCTCCTTTACTACTGTTTGGTGTGCATATATCACACATTCCTGGAAGGCAAAACATATTGCAAGTTAGCATTTAATTTGGGCTGCCTTTATCTCTATTGTTAACAGGCCTGGTAAAGCCCATCTTCCCTCCAAGTGGCTCTGGGATGCTGTGATTAAGCTGTGATATGTTCCAGCTCTTTTTTTTGTTGCATTTTGTCTAGCCAAATTCTAATTGTAGGAGTCCCTTTTGTGAGTACTGTGATACATTTCCTATCACCTATTGTTTCAAAAAAACAGGCCCTTTCAGAAGCATAAGTTGGAGGGGATCGGGAGACTGATGTAAGAGGAAGCACCCAACATTTAAATCAATTGGAGTAACTGGCTGCCAAGACATTGGGCAATGAACTTAGCATATCAGAAGACTACATGGATCTTGCTCAGTCTAAATCAACAGGTGAATAACATTCCAGAACTTAAAGAATTTTAACTGAATGATAGAAACAATTAGAACAATTCTGCATAAAATTATGCTCCTGGTACTGCACGAAATTCCACTACAAATCAAAACCAGTAGAGGGAAGAAAAAGCTAGGACCAATAAAGAGTCATTTTTCAATGTGGCAAGATTAGCAATGAGTTCTCCAAACATCTCTTTTCTAAAATCAGTGGGTTTGTCCTTTTGTTGGGCTAATTGTTAAGTGAGTGACAAAAGCAAGGAACAGCAAGTTGTAATCTTTAGGTAGCATCCAAGAAATACTCTAGTTATTGTAACTACCAGGAAAAAGATTCAGGTACTTTCATGTAGAGCTCAGTCTGCATGTCATACCACTGAGCTAGAAAACCCAGCAAATGGCTAGTCCAATTGGAAAAGAGAYTGGACATTTATATGAAGAATAAAAACATATAGAGTTATAAATGATAATGCTGCAAAAATCCAGAGGAGATATTGAACCTATTGCTTCAGGATTTAGATTACTCTAAATATTAGTGGTTAGAAAGAGACGTGCTGGGAAGGAACACATTTGTGCCTGCCTTTGTAATTCAAGGGGCTCTCACCTACCTCTAGAGTGGCTAGTGCTGACTGTTTTTCAAGTTAGCATATTAAATTGGGTGAACCACATACTGGTCCAGTATGACAACTGCCATATTCCTAACTAAGAAGATATTTTTAGCAATTATAGAATCAACCTCATGGTAGCACCTTTTCCATTTTCACCATCATATTTGGCAGAGAAACATTTTTGAGCGTTGCTCACTATCTAAACTCATTCACTAACTTATTCTTTTCATAAGCTGAGCCTTAAGTGGCAACTCCAACACTTTGGCTGTAGTCCTGGCTTTAGCTTTTTAATTTCAGCATCATATTACAAGTACATCTACGTGGTCATCCACCAGATTTCCCAGACTGCAAGCCTGACCCCATGAGGACCCACGCTCTGTGTGTGGAGCTCCATAGAAAGCAGTGATATCCCCTGCCTGCAGCTCCTTTAGGATAAAACCCTTCACTGCCCTACAGAAACCGCAGCCATGATTTTTATGAAACCTTGAGGTGCTTCTCACTTACACAGTCTAAAACTCCAGCTAACTAAATTCTGTTAATCAACCCTATCAGTTCAGCCAGTGAGCCCTTGAGTTTCCTTCAGTGCCCAGCAAATGATTTGAGGAACCCAGCCCTTGTCTTTGCTCAGGATTAAACACTCTGAAGAGTTATATAGGGCCACATGCAGTCTGCACACATGTTCAGTTCCCCTCCAGTTTTGTGAGTATCACTCTTGCAGATGAATACATTGTCTAGTATCAATTAAAGAGATGTTTTTTTGCATTATATAGTTAAATAAATATTCTTCATTAAGTAACACAAAGATACTGAAAAACTGAGTTGATTTTTCATACTTTGCAAATGTCATTGAAAGGCAGCAAGTTGTTTTTGTTTATATGAGTTACTGATTCCCTGAAATATATGGCAGAAGGCTTTTTTTTATGAAGGTATAAAAGAGTCTTGCTATTGGTTTAAAATTTGATTCTCTCCTATGTGTTACTGGTATGATCAAGGGAAAATATATCATGGATTATTTGTAATAATGGGACAAGGTGTGCTTAAAAGCACAAAGGAATCTCCACTTTGCAGCCTCTAAGTGAACCACAGAAGGCAGATAAACTGTTTGAATTCCTACTCATGAATTGTTCATAATGAGTTTGAAAACTGTCCCTCATAACATTAGTCCAAAGTTAAGGCTTACTAGCCACAGCAAAAAGAGCTGTGTTGCCACAACCCATAGCTTTAAAGGGAACAAAACAATTAGTATTGCTAATTATAGCTACTTTTGACCACTCTAAGTCATATATTTCATTTTTTTCTTTGTGTTCCTTATAAATAAAATACCATGTAAAAATAACTGTTAAAAGGTTCCCAAGATATATGACTATGACAATAATGTTTTCTCATCAAAATATGGGAGTTCGTTTTTTTTTTTTTTCCATTCTTAGTATAATAAAGAGGATCATGCTTTTTTTCTTTTTTTTAAGGAGTGTAACGACATCTCAGATGAGGACATGAATTACCATTGCCATTTGAATCTCTCAGTCAGTTATGTGTAAGCATAATTCACAGTAACTGCTACACTGTCTTCTTCTGACCCTGCCAGGAACAAAGAGAAACTAGGAGAGCAGACAAGCTCAAAAACTATGACTTTCTGAAGCAAGGGCTTGTGTATCCTGCCCATCAGGAATGGTCACAAGAAGCAACGCGGAACTGATCAGAAGGGAGAAAGATGGCAGCGCTGGTGTGCTCAAGAATACAGATCCTTGCAGTTTTTCCCAGCTATTATGACTCAATTAAACTTTTCTGCTTGTAGTAAGAACTAGTATTTTTCTGCTGTGGTTTCTGCTATGCTGCCTGGAGTGCTTATCTAAATGAAGAATATTATTCTCTTCCTTATCTGAAGCGCCCACCAAAATTACATATTATTCTGGACTAAATAAGATGTCTAATAAAGAGAATAAATATCTGAGTGCAATAATACAATATACGAATAGCCAATCGATGCTTTCCCCAAGGGGTTGCAGATTCAAAACTTTACATGGGAACATAAAAATGAACTAGCAACCACCTCTGCTGCTGTCTGAGGCACAACACAGGGTGTTGTAGACATGGGAGAGTGGTGTAAGAGACTGGAGCAAGCTCTTTTCCACCAGCAATAAAAACAGGGAATTACTGAAGCTGGAAACAGGAAGCTCTTGAGAAGGGTCACAGCATTACTGAGAAAGGAAGTGGTAACACAAGGTCTTTGGCCGATCGAAAACTTTCTTTTGGCTCTTCAGGCTTGTTGACTGAGGGAACAAGAGAAGACTTCTGAGCAGATACTTTTAGTATCTGGAGTAAACTGGAGTTTAAAGTATTTTGTTGAGTAAAGAGTCTACTGGAGTAAACACTTTCTGATCTGCCCCTGTAACAAAACTACAGGTCTCACCTTGGCTTGAGACTATGCTGCTACCGTGGAGGAGCCCTGGCTATATTACAAACAAGTGATTTTGATCACTTTTTCCTTTCTTCGCTGGGCAACACCTACAGATATGATCATGGTGTGAGCCTGGGATGCTTTTGTGGGTCCCAAAAGATGATGATTTCAAAAGGCAAAGGAAAATGTGTAATATTTCTGGTGCTTGCAAGCCACCAGGGCAGAGATGTTAACTTAAAAAAATCTCTCACAGATGTTACAGATTACTAAATTAAGGACTTGGCTATGAAGTCCATTTTTTTCATCTCATGGAAATAATTTAACTATTTAAGTCTAGTGCTACCCAGGCTGCCTCTCTTCTGGATAAAGCATAAAGACATAAAGGGGATGTAGCCTTGAACATGAGGAGATCAGGGTTTAATCTGCAGCTCTGTCATAGTCTTCTGGTCTGATTTTGAACATACCATTTATTTTCTCTGTATGTATGTATGCCACAGCTGGCAATCAGTCCCTGGAGGACTTACCAAGGCTGGAGCTCCTGCCATGAGGCAGGAGAGGCAGCCACTGGCAGGGTGTGAGCAGCTCGCCTCCAGCCTGGAGAAGCCCCAGCAGCAGCTCGGTGGTCTGCGCTGCTCCGCACGTCCCTGCCATGCTCTCCCCTGCCTCTCATGGGGAAGCAGAAGCAACAGCAGGGACAGCGGCAGCTCCTGCTCTGCTCTCTGCTGCCCTGTGAGCAACGTCTGTTTGTCTATTTTTATTACACCCTTTGCCATAGTAGGCCTTGAACCAGAGATGGAGAGTAATTGCCAGAAACGTTCATCCTTAAACTATAATGGCTGGTGCCTTGTATAAAACAGCTCTATTATTGCCTTAGCCCTCAGGATGTATAGTCTCAGCAGTGGGGGGGCATACTCCGCTGCTGGCGCACTGATGTGTGTTTAACTCCATCTCTCTGTCATTCTTTCTGCAAGCAAGAGAGACTGCATAAATGGAGACTGCGCCTGAAAGGAGAAGTGGTTTTCCGACGGTGTCTCTGTCTCTGCCTTTGTCTGCTGCTGTCGCACAGTGATTGAGTTACGTCTGCACGGAAGCGGCTGTGGGAAAGTTTCCTTCCGCTGGCCACAGAAGCGGAGAAGCCCCCTCTGCCAGGGCTGTAGCACAAATGCAGGGCAGGGAAGGAGCCCTCCACCTTTGCCAGTCCAGGTAGGCTCTGCAGCAGCTTTTCTGTATAACAGATCACACACAGTGCATTACTCCCAGCCTACCTGCCTTCATAACACTACCGTACAGCATAGAAATGTTGCCTTTTCCTCCTAAATCTTCATATCACTTTCACAGGTGACATGTCTTAAAATGGCCCTCAGGTTGCCAGTGCCTATTTTAAAATGTATTAAAGCAGCTTGATTTTCAATGAGAAGGTGCTTGAAACATTCTTGAAATCAGCTCTCCTCCATTTGTCTCCATACAACTGAGGCACTGCAAATCTTGCTCAGGGATAGTCTTCTGAGCTGGGGCTCCAGGTCCAGAGTCCTTCTGGAAAGACTGTAGATACTGTGCAAAAACAGTGATGCCTAGACGTTTAAGARCACACACTAACTCCAATGTGGAAAGAAGATCAATTCTTATGAACTGCTCTTTAATTTTTCCTGGTATAACTCACAAACTACTGGTGTGACAATGCAATGCTACAAGTTACTGCAGGTAGTGGCTACCACATAATTTATATAGGGCTGACTAATAGTACGGTAATGAACTTGAGAAAAATCTCATTATCTATGTTTCAGACGCAGCAAAGAGAAGTAGCTGAATTCTGTAATACTTGTTTCAGTGAGTTCTGTTTTGTTGTGTTTACTTTCAGCTCTAGCCAAAATGAAGGTCTGGTTTTGAATAGAGCCTTAGAAAACAGCAGTATAGATGTCAGATGATAAGAAAAGGAAGCTGGCTGCATATAATTTTTTCCTGGTCATCATTGCCATAATATTTGAATACCTTACTGTTTCAGTATATTTATTTTCACAATAACCCTGGGAGATCAGACATTTATGCATATTTTACAGGTAGGAAACAGAGTCACAGAGATACTAACTAAAAGAGGAAGTATGTGTTAGCTGAACATGGCTCCCTCCAGCCTTACCTGACATTCTAATGACCAAAACTTTCTTTTTCTGTAAGCTAAATATGTGTATTCTATATAAGCATGTTGCAGAGACGATTGTTTTAATGAATGAGAAGTGACATGTCTAARTGAACTGAAAAGCAATACTCCTTTGTGAGTCTCTCTCTCTCTCTCTATGTGTGTGTGCATGTTTGTGCGTGCATACAAGTGTGTGAGTGCACAAAAACAGAGAAAACTAAGAAAAATATCTTCTAATCTAATCTAATCTAATCTATCCCTGAATGATTTTATACTCCTTCCTTCTCTCTCTGATTTGCTGCAGCTCCCCAAGATGGTGGGAACTTCTGACAGTTCCTGAGATCTTGAGCTACAGCTGAGCCAGCAGGATGGAGAGCTGCCATAAAGACTTTCAAAGAGCTGGCTGATGAAAGCAGATTGGTGACAGAGCAGTTTTAAACTCAAAGATGTCAAATTTGTAAAAGGATCCAAAAGCTTTTCAAGAAGCTTTTACTAATGGATTTGCAAACTAGATACAGAAATTGTTTTGACAGGGTCACTCACTTGCTACGTCAGAAGCAGGTAAAAACAAGAATGACCACCAGTTTGGAAAAAGAACATAATATAAACTTCCAGGGCCATTTCAGCAGAGAGCAACCACCCCAAACTCTCATATAGTCACAATTACAGAGGCACTTCTTCTAGATCTGTCATGGCCATTTGTCAGAATAAAATAGCTGGGCTATAGTTTAGTGGCACAGTGTCCAGCAATTACTGAAAGGAGAGAGAGTCCTTATATCTGATCCGATCTTGGTGCTTCCTCACACTGGGTGAGCAGTCACAGAACATGGTCAGTTTATACAAGGAGACAACAACTCCAAGAAGCCAAAGGTTTTGATATCTGGTGTTTCTAGGATTCAAATATTCTTCTTTCACCTGTTTTATATGGCAGGCCTATAATAAAAATGCCAGTGCTGTAGAAACACAAACAGAACTCAGAGATACACCGTGAGTTTTTTAGTTTTCCTGTGATGTAAGGTGCCTCAATCTGCACCCTGGCTGCTAAAATTTGCTTCTTGGTGGTGCTTTTTCCTTTTCCTTAACTGCCTTGAATTCTACCTCCTACTTTTCCAATATGTGCTCTGAATCAGCTTCCTTACTGCTTCTTCACCACTTGCACCATGTCAGCCTGGCCTGAGACCTTTGAAAGCAGCACTATGGCCTTACAAAACAGAATAAAAGTCTTTCTCTTAGCCTAAAACTTCCCTCTTCACTCTGCCTTCTAGGATTACTTTTTTAAGAAGAAAAGAAAAAGAGGAGAGGAGAGGAGAGGAGAGGAGAGGAGAGGAGAGGAGAGGAGAGAAGAGAAGAGAAGAGAAGAGAAGAGAAGAGGGAAAAAGTCCTTTAAACACACCCTACTCAGTAAACAAAACCTATTTTCTGGGATCTGCTTAGCAGTATCTGTACACATGTTACCAAGGGAAATTTCTCATGATGAACTTTGAAAAGAAGAAAAAAGAAAATAAAAAATAAAAAAAACCTGTGGCGTAATCCTCATGGCAAGACCATGTCCAAGAGTGACATTCTTGAGGCTAATCTTCCCATATGTCCTCTCTAACAAGCACGGTAAGAAATAATTGCAACCATTCCTGCTCAAGTCATATATGCTGGCAAAAATTAATTCACCAAAAGAACATTCTTTTGCACTAGTCTCCGAGTGCCTGCACTGTACTGTGAGACAGCGCTCACTTGCTCTCCAGCATTCCTGCTCTTGAGAGCATGGCATTCAAGTACAGAGCGGCTTGCATTTTCTGGTATAGCAAGTAAAGGTGACTCTCACTGTTACTGTAAATTAACCTGTCAACACTAGCCAGAGAGCTGAAGCCAATAAAAATAATGGGCCTGCTAGTGAAGAGCTGTTGACATAGCATTTCAAAAAGACAAGTTCAGCACTTGGGCCTGCAAGGGCACCAAAGGTTTTTGGGGTTTTTTTTCCAGGTTTGCCTGGAAAATGCAGAAAAGCAGCGAATATTCAGTATCATTTCCAGCCTGCCAGTGTGTTAGGGAGGGCATGCATAGCCTGAGGATTTTCAGCCATGGAGGCCACCTGAGTTTGTGTACTTAGTTTGCATATCTATCCTGCATGTGCAAATCAGTAGCTGCAGGCTATATGTGTTACTAAATTACCTTCAGCCTGCTCCTTAAAGTGGGCAGAAGGCAGAAGGTAGAGGGATTTTTGATCAATTGTTGAAAATAGAGCCCTCCCACCCCCTGCAATGTTCTCAGCCACTGCAGCAATTTGACATACCTTATGGTACTCCCCTTTGGTTTCTGGAGGCATTTATATATCTCCATATGGAGATATATAAAGACATTTTTCTTTTCTCTTAAAAGTTCCCATTGCTTGTTCTCATACTAAAGACTTCAGCCTCTGTAGTATTACAATGCTTTGCTGCAGGATCAGGAATTCAGGTAGACTGAAAAGTGGAAGAACATAAGCACTTCTTTTTGTAGTGGTTTTTGAGTACCCAGTGGTCTTCRGAGTTGTTTATATTACATTAGCATTACAGACTACTGTGAAGTGATTTTATAAGTATTGTTTCCGGTACTCAGGATCAATTCCTGCTGTGCTTCTCACCATCTTCAGTTAAGCCAGTACATGCAGGGTTTGTCCTGCTGACTGGATCAGCGTAGTCCCTTAACCAAAGGGAGCTAGTACAAAGGACAAAGGAGTCTGTAAGCAAGCTGTGTGGTGGAGTATGACTTCTGGGAGGGAAAGGAGCCCTGGTTGCTGGGATAGAATTTTGTCTGTGGAGTGACTGGGATTTGATTAGTCATTCTTGCTGTTTTGGTGCTTTTCTGACTCTTCCTGACATGTGGCTGTATGGTTAGAGCACTAGCATTCACTCATTTTGGGTTCATCACTGCCTCAGCTAGAGACTAACTGAAATGCTGGCCAACCCAAGAAATCTTATGCCTCGTCTGTGAATGAAGGTGGCAAGTCTTCTTTTTTTCCCACCCAGTATCTATCTTGTCTGTGCGGACTGTAAGTTCTTCAGGACAGGACTGGCTCTCTCAGCGTGTTTATGAAGTGYCGGGACACCAATAGTGCTGAGAGCCTCTATGGTAGCACAAAAAAAGAACAAAAAAGAAAAAAACAGATAGATGGATGTCAGCATATGACTTCCCCTTTTTATCTTGTAGCAACAGTTGCAAAAAAGCCCAGATTTATCACTCTGTACTACCATCCTCTCCAGATAACATCTCTTTCTTCTTTGCACTGTGAAAGCCACTACCTCCCCTTACGAATCAAGCTTTCCAAAATTCAATGTTTCCTTCTGAAAACATTGAAATGAACCAGTTGGGCATTTCCAGAACTTTATTTGTTTGTTAGTTTTTGCATCAACCAAAAGTAGTTGTCCTGCTTGACCTCGTGTCACAAACCTGAACTTTTTTGAGTGAACATTTGATTTATTGAGGGAAAAAAAACAATTGCAAAGTCCTGGTCTGTGCCCCTTTCTTCTAAGACCAGTCCAGCAGCTGGGGAGCAGAACCCTTCCGCCGTCCCACCCGGGCGTAATGGGTAGCCCCTGACCAACAGCAGGAGGTTAGCTACTTGTGTGGCAGCATGTGGCATTTCTTCTTAATAAAAAAAGAAATCACCAAAGCAAAAACAGATGATAGAGAGTAGCCATTGCTGAGATACTACAAATAAGTAAATGATCCTTGGGTTTTGCGCTGTTGCTATTTTTCTTTAATGAGGATTGTGGGTGGTGGGCCCTGGTGCCTCTTCAGTGCACCCAGCCTAGAAAAAGAGGTGTTTCCTACCCTGATCAGCTTGACAAAACTGCAGGAGTGATACCGCCTGAGAAAGGCCTTTCACAGATGGAGGGATTTTCCCCTTCTTTGAAGGCTTCTGCTGCTGACATCAGAATAAAATATGAAAATTCTGCCTTTTCTCCTGAATCAAACTGTGTCATGCAGTTCTGCTCCCTTGAGAAGAATCTGCTGTCAGGGACTTGGCAGGCTCCCCAAAGCTTAGTGCTTGAATGACAAGAGTAGGGAAAGGCGCTATACCAGTACCAGTAATGATTTTTCAGCCTATTATTAGGCATTAAAAACTATAGACATGATGTCTGAACAGGCACAAATCATCTCAATTGCAAGTTCATGGCAGGGTGAATATAATCTCATTTTGGAGACAAGACAAAGTGTACCACACCAGCCATGGCCTTTCAGGTTCATTTACAAAATGAGGAGAGACAGAGATGCCCTGGAAATTCCTTCAGGTTACTATTTGCGTATCCAAGTCCTCCTACTTTGAGAAGCCTCATTCTCAGTTTTTCCAAACTACTATTGCATTTATACATGGGTTTAACAGATCTGCTCTCTCTGGGCCTCCAGATCTACTTCTTTGCACAAAACTGGCCTCATTTCTGGAAAGGGAAAATGAGATGGTTATTTGAGATTCCAGCTAGGACTGGACGCTGAATGGATTGTTCTTCTCCGTGCTACAAACCCAGCCTCATGGGAGCCACAGAAAAGAGAGCAGCATTGCTTTTTCACTCCTACTATACATAGAGGAATTGCTATTGCTTGCGAGTCTTTCTGCATGGGATATCCTGTCCTGATCCATTTCAAATTGTTAAAAAGCTGATGGTAAGGCTTTTTAAGCTTCCATGGGTAGAGTATTTTGAGCCCAGTTCAGTAGAAATATTGTACTGGGTAAGGGCTGCTTTCCTTGCCAAACACCAGACTGAATGTAAAGATCTGTAGCTACTCGTTTGGAGCCCTGCCTTGCCTGCGTAGATTGCTTCCTATTTCTGATACTTCAGTAAAATCTGTTACTATTGCAGTTTCTATTCTTTTCCTTACAAGTAAATCTGCAACAAATACTAACTGCAAACACAAAACTTAAATCAGTGTACCTTTATGTTCAAGGGAAAAGCAAGAACAATGTGGGCTGACCAGATCAGCCGGCTGCTCACAGTGGGCTGCTGCCAAACAAGGTGCAAGGGGGGAAAACTGTACTGCCCGCCAAATGCGTCACTCGGTGAGTGCCAGCTCAAAGGGCACGTGGTTTCCCACAGACTTGTGTTTCAGAGCTGGTGTCCTGAGAGGAGTAAAGTTTCTTCTGTCTCTGGGGAATTTGGAAAGCTCTGTCTTCAGTGGATTCTCAGGTGTCTACTAGGACTGAGGTCTCTCAACACTGTTTCTCTCAGCTGGCCGATATAGGCTCATGTGATTTCATGAAGCTTCTGGGAATATCATTAATACCTTGGTGACCCCTACCAACTGTATCTGAAATAGGCCAGTCAGTCCAAAAGATATTGAGAGATGTGCATATAAGCCTTATTTCCTGGTAAACCCAGCTACAAAATAAAAGAAACAGCAAGCGGTGAGGACACAGCTGGCTCTGGGGTCACGCTCGGCTCCTAGCTTGTTCCCCCTTAGGGAGCAGCTAACCCTCGCTGCATCCTGACATTACATACCAAACAACAGAGTACATGGTGGAGATATGAAAATTATTGAGAAACTTAAATTAGAATTATAAAACCTGTCTCTGCTACAGACCCCAGGAGACTGAAGTGTGCATGAGTCTCTGTTATCAGCTTCAGTATTTTTAGGGTCAAACCAAGATCATAAAACACTTTCAGACCTTTTTATTTTAAATACAGACACCTGATCATCTCTGGCCTGGGAAACAGGCTCCACCTTTCCCAAGTGGAGGACAAAGGAGATGTCTAAGAGCCTGATGGTACCCCAACATGTCATATATGTGGAGATCTAACCAGTTACAGCTGGGTCAGTAAATACCGCCTGTTAGGAAGGTGGAACTTTTTAAAGCACATTTATACAACCTTGCAATAGGTAGTTTGGGGTTGATAGATGGGACTAATGTCACAAGCCYGTTGGTCTTTGGGGGAGGAAGAAGAGGGCAAAAATGATATCTTTGCTATTCAAGCATTTATCACTTCATGGATTCAAAAAGTAAAAAGACTTGAGATCACCTTTGCCAACAGGCAGCTCTTCATTGGGATATCTTCTCTGGGAGGAACTACTAAACACAAATTGATTTTGGGGGTGGGGGGACCCTTTAACACTAGGAATTGTTTCTTATGGAAAAGGCTAAAGAGTTCATGGGCAAAGTCACAAATTTGTATTTATACAAATCTTATCAAACTAATTCATGAACAATGGCTTTTTAGCAGAAAAACTTTAAATAATGAGTGCAGCACTGTGGCATGTGTTATCAAGAAAAATATAATATTATATAACTCCTAAGAAGCTTAAGACCATGTCATAATCGCTGGAAGCTAAACAAGCTTCTCTGAAATGGAGATGTAACAAAGTATGATCCTCCTGCTGCAAACAAGATCACAAATATTGGAGTATTCCCAAGAGTTTTCTTATGATTAAGTAGCTATATGTTGCTTTAGCCTGGCTATCTGGAGCCAGGGATAAGGGATATGAGAGCTGAAGTCTAGAGCTGGCAGCAAGGAAAATGAGAGATTAAAATCACAGAACTGGTTTCCAGGGAGTTGAGGCTGGAAGGTGAGATGTGCTAAAGGCTGGAACTAGGAAGTGTCAAGTGCCAGTGGAGGAGTGTTTGCATGTGAGCCCTGTTAATGGAAAAGGGGAAACCTGGAGCTCTGGAGGCATCATGCCTGAAACTAGAGTAGCTACATCAGCTAAGGCTGTTACCACTCTGAGAAAGCAGCATAAGGGCTGTAGTGAGGATAATGCAGTCCTCTGGATGTCCAGAAGCCTGAATGGTCAGACACCCTGCAGTGCACTCATACTCCAGCACTCAAGGTGATGAGTACCGTATAGTGTTTTGCTGAGTTGAAATAAGTGGGTTTAGCGTTTGGTTTTCTCAATCATTGTGCAAAGATTGGCTTAATGCCCTTTATTGTGTTAGTATCACATTTTACAGTCTATTCTTTGATGTTTTACAGGCACATCCTTCAAAAGACCCTAGGTTTTGTCTTCCTTGTCAAAATCCTCCATAAGATCTACTAAAGTTACCAGCAGGCCAAGCCTGGAGGATCCAGGCTTCCCAAAACAATTTCATTCCTTGGGACAATGGAGCTGTAAAGATCCAACAGTCCAGCCCTTGTGCCTGGCTGGCAGGGGCTCCTCAGCAGCCACTCTTCACCTGCAGCATGTGCTTACCAAAGAGAGCAGCAAGATTCAGAAATCAACATTCAGAGCCTTTGGAAAGAATGTGTAGAAACCTAGTGTACCATGAATGCTCCATCCACTTAGAGCTCAGAATTAAAAACACACAAGAAAATTTCTGCCAAAACAAGGAGACAGAGAAAGATGCAGAAATCTCCTTATGTTGTCTTTCACAAGTTGATGAGCTATTCAAAGAATGATGTGATGAGCACAGTAAAAGAAGCTGGCAAATGACTGTCAGGTTGTTTGTGCAAAATCACAACCAGATTCTGCCTTTCTTTTTGAAAAAGAATTGCTGCTGTTTTTTCCTATAGATTCTGAAATAAATCTGTTCATCTGTATTTTTAACTGCATCCCTAGGAAAAAAAAGGCTAAAAAAATGTCTCACATTCCTTATTTGACATAATGCAAAAAATAATAAAAGATTAACTTTTATTATAAAGGAGAAAAGCAGGCATGCAGCTTGCACTTACATACATTTGTTTCCAACCAGATACCTTGTAGTATACGGTCTAATGGATCTAGTACTTCATTCAATTTTTCTTTCAGTGAGCTCAAGTTATAAAAGTCTAATACCTTCTTCATGCAACAGAAGTATAACTGAGTACCAGTATTCCAGCAAGCAGACAGCTGAAACCAGAGCCTAACATGTGAACACATTGCTCTGCTCCGTTCTAGTGTAAAGCTGAATGGATTAGCGTAAAGCACCAGTGTTTCACACTGAAAAAATATGGTTACCATTGCTCAACTMAAATCAGTGCTTGCTTGTGCAAGTTTTTTCCCTGTTTCCAGCCAGAGCAAACTTCTGATAGCTTAAACTAGGCTATCTATCTTTGTGCTGAAGAGGACTAGAGTTTGGTGTATGCTTTCACATCAACATGTTAGGAAGATGTAGGTTCACTTGCAGAACCAGAGCTCTAGGCCTCCTTCAACTTCAGTGCTTCTTATGTGTGTGTTCAGCTATCTTCTGTGTACTGCATAGATGTCGGCACAATACCTTCCGGCACTGCAATAAACAACTGGTAGCCTTGAGGCTGGGACCCTCTAGGCACGACGGTACTCTTGCAGTTCCCAGTCCAGGATTGAAGCAATGGTGCCCTGAAACAGCACCGAGGAAGAAGGAAATAAGATGACTGCTTGCAAACATACATACTCAAACAAGCATCCAGAGTAGCCAAAAAGAACGATTCAGTTTCTCTGCTTCCGCAAACTTGAAGACCTCTGATCAGGAAAGCATTTATGGATATGTTTAATTAGAAACACATGCTAAAAATATGGACTTCAATTATACTGACTTCAATGCAACTTAATTGAAAATGTGCTCAAATATTTCCTGTTTGGGGCCTAAAAGAACAAGAACACAATCCTTCAAAATATAGGACTTTTCACTCTGTGGAATCTTAAAGTACTTTATGTGCTACATATGCTTGCATGATTTAGCCCTTAAAAGCAGCTATTTCTAAGGTGGAACATTTTGTGTGTTATAACAACAAACAGCAACACTATAACAGTTACAGACAATGAGTGTATCGTGCCCAAATAAAAAACACTGTAGGAAAACAGACAAGCAGAACATAATTTCTCAGCTTGAAATTTAGAGGAGACACTAACTATTACAAAAAGTCTTACTGGAGCTTTAACAATGAGCATGGAGGTCTGGAGCCCTTAATTTCATGCCGGGACACTGATTCATTCTTTACTCCTGGGGAAGAATGACCACTTCCTTGATGAACTACCAAGGCAGCATTTTTTCTTGTACAGCGTTTAGCTTTCATGCAAGATGTCCCATCGCAAAGCCATGCTTAGCTTGTAAGAGTGTCACAGCCTGATTGTTATGACTGTAGGGAAAAGACTGCCCAGCAGTTTAGAAAATGTCAGGAAAAAAATTGTTGTTGTTGTTGTTGTTGTTGTTGTTGTTGTTGTTGTTGTTGTTGTTGTTTTCTGCCTTCCACTTAGGAGAAGTAATCCTTTGCATTTATTTGTAAGAACCACAACAATCTTCAACAGCTCTTCCAACTGGCTTGGAGAAAGCTGCTTAAAAATTGATTGCACAATATGTTTCACAGTTATGGGCTTTGCTTTATGTATAACATCTGTCTCATTCACTTTCAGCAAGCATATACAGCAGATGCACAGAAACACTATCAAATGCAAGTGATGGTTTCTTGGGAAGGCAAGGGCACCGACAGCACTAGTAGCATCCCAGTACGTACAGCCCTTTCCTCACACAGAAGTTACAATGTTTTAACTGTAATAGTATGGTAGAACCTCCAACACCTGGATATAGCTGTATTAGCCCAAGAAGTACTTTTGACAGTATAGCTTTTTCCTACATGGATAGGCTATATCAACATCAACCACCTTTAAACAGTTCAGCAAGACTGACAGTAGATCCTGTACGAAGACATTTATGTTCTTTCTTTAAAATCACACTGTTAGCTACCACCACATTGCAGCCAAAAATTATGTGGCTTAGTTTTTCAGCTCAAAACAACCTTCTTACATGATCAGAGCAGAAATTTGTTCTGGAAATGTATATTCCAAACAGTGTCACTCTAGGAATATGAAAAAAATCAGTTAACATCATTTAAAGTTAACTAGAATTTCATTTCTTCTTAATTTTGCTTGTTTGTGTTATTCTTCTATTACTTGATGCCCCTTTGAGGGCTGATATAAAAGAAAGACTTTCTAAATGGACATTTGCAGCTGATTAGTCCACGATGTGAGTTAATCCCAGTCTGTGTTCTTAAAACATTTGACATGTCATAATTTAAAGGACAGCTGTGCAGTAATCATTCAAAATAGATCACTGCATGGCTGAAATTATAGTTCTACAATATACACACATATACCACGAGACATAAAGGGCAACAAGGAAGCATACTCTGAGTACATTAGTAGTAAGAGGAAGATGAGAAAAGTGCTGGACGATCACATAATGTAAAAGGAATGGCACCATTTGATCACACAGAAGAAGACAAAATATTAAATCTTTGCATCAGCCTTCACTACAAAGATCATATGCCATCAGACAATTAATACCAACTTACATCAGAATTCGCCTCTCACATAAGCTAAGAGGAAGATACAGAATATTTAGAAAAGTTAAGTTGTTGATGGGTTAGTGTTTTTTCAGATCAGCTTCCTGATTCATTTTATCTTGGGGTGTTTAAAGAACTGGCTGAAACAATCTTGGAGCCATTAACAGTTGTGTATGAGAATTGCTCTAAATATGGGTCCAAAGGCAATGGACAGGCAAACACAGAATGGACATCATCTTCCAGTGAAAACCATCTGAAGATTAGGCATCAAGGCTATGTTAACAGCCCAAGTTGCACAGTCATTGGCAGGAGACAAGTATCATCCCCAGAAGATAATTTTCTCATCCTAAAATGGTCCCTAAAATGGCTCTCTTGAAGTGCCCATCTCTCCTGTAATTGCAGAAGGAACTGTGATAACTATCTTAAATTGCTCATGCACCAACATCTAATGACACATAAACTGTATTGCACTCACACCTTTAGAAAGAGGAGGAGCTAGGGAATTATATATTAACAGTCATTTTATCTTTAATGTAGGAAAAATACTAGAATGAAGAATCAAATAAACTCTTTCTGAGCTACAACAAGATAGCAAGAAAAGGAGCACAGTCAACTTGGACTAGTCAAAGTACATCAGGCCTGATGAAGCTTATTCTATTTTAAGATCAGGTAGTAGACTTTGACGGTAATGAGGGAGGAAATGTCATATGTCTTGATATGGGTAGGGCTTTTGACCTTTTGTCTTACACTGATTTTTCCACACATAAACTAGAGAAATATGATAAAAGTGCACAAGAAAGTGCCTCAAGGTGAGTGTACAGCTGGTTGAAAAGCCATATTCAGAATACACTTAACAACTATTCACTAACAAAGTAGAAAGACGTACTAATTCGGGGTGACAGGAAACTGTCCTGGCTTTGGTTCTATTTGATGTTTGTCTTCATTATTAATTTGTCTGATAACCTGATTCTAAATAATGAATATGTTTGATGTAGTTGCTGAAACACAATTAGCAGGACCTCAGGCACGTTAGAGGAGAGGTTGTTAATTCAGAATATTCCTATAAACTGGAGAAACGGTCTGAAGAAGAAGATACAGTTCAACAAGGACAGACATGAGGTGTTCCATGTAGATAGGAACAATCATCTGCCCAGCAGATCTGCATCAGAGGATCTGATGATTATTGTGCAGAAGAGTCAACATATGTCCTGATGCTGCAGAAACAGCAATCATATTGAGATGCATACACAGGGAATATTATTTGCAAGATACATGAAATAATCCTATGCAGCACACAGAAGGCCTCAGCTAACGTACTGTCCAGTTTGSGGAATCACACTGCAAAAATGACAGAGATCAGTTGGAAAGAGCTCAAAGAAGAATAAAAAAGAATGATTGAGGGTCTACAAAGATTTCTCAGCATGCAGCGCACAGGCCACTGGTTGTCTGAAGGATGTCAAAAACTGGCATGTGAAATGATTGTTTAAGAAAATGCCAAAACCTATTCATACCTTTTCCCAAAGGTGTAAACTAGTAAACAACCAAATTGGGGCAAATAGGAGCAGTAAAAGAATATTCAAATTTAACCTACTGTTTTCTGGTTGTAAAAGAAAACATTGTCATGACACTGGACAGTAATATCTAAACTGGGAGTGGAGAAGGAAAAAGGTTCAAAAGGCTAGGTGGTCCTGGAGCTAAAAACAAATCGGAAACAGTGGTTCTGACAACATGACATGTTAGGAAGCACTGAAAGAACTGAGGTTGTTTAGACTAAAGAAGATATTGATAATGTGGTGCATAATAACAGTCTGAATATATAAGAGGTGGCTGCAAAAGTGAAGGGGATAAATGGTTCTTAAAATCCATTGTCAAAGAACAAGAAGTGATGGGTTTTTATAACTACAGTGGAGATTTAGCGTAAGAATTAGAAAAAATATTAACAGTAAGAACAGTTATGAACATGTAAAAATGGTGGTGATAATTTAAAATCATTTTAGTTTTTGTAAAACAATTCAAATAAACAGCTGTCTGAAGGTACCATCTCTGAGCAGATGATGGTGTCTTAGGAGATCTACTGAGATCCCTTCAGCCCTGCTTCTATATATCAGTATCCATCAACAGAAAAATAACAAAATAAAACAATGAAAAAGGATATTGGCATTACAGCGGATATCCATTACATGTATAAAATAAATATATGCATAATAAAGGAGAATCATCACAAAATTATGTCACTTCAAATAATGCAGATATAATCTCAATGTTAGGTAATATATTTTTATTTCCATAACACAACAATGCAGGAAGGCCTAATGGGCATCCAGGGCAGAGACTATAGCAGGCAAAAGGCTCCTTTCACACAGCTTCTAGGGAGCCCTCTGATCTTGTTGCCACCCAGAGCAGAGGAGGATCTGACGGGGAGCAGACATGTACAAGTATAAGAAAACCACTCAAGCTAGAGCAGGAGAGGTTCAATAGAGTATTCATAAGGCAAGTGAGCCCTCTGGCATGAGGACAGAAACCAGGTTAAAAGTGGATGGAATAAAGTCAATGGGCCTTTCCAAAACTACCTACTATCCTGGATTACTTACCATTACTGACCACTGACCTGTCCAGATTGGCCATTGTGTTAGACATTTCTAAATAAAGTTTTGTTTTTGTTTACCTCTTGAACAGAATACCCAAGATATGGGAACTGAAGGGGGCTTTCCTTGCAAGGGAGATGCAGGGGTACTGGCACGGTGACAAGAGAAACAAGCAATCACCTCTATACATTTTCTGTGAGCGGAGGAACAGCCTGAGGAAAAGTCAAAACAGCAGTCAGATGAAAAGGAAGCTTCTCCCTGGCTGTGGGCTTCCCACATCATCCCATAAACCTCTGGGGTGGACATTCCCTGAACAGCACCTCTGGCTCCTTACGCTCCATTATACACGGGGGAACTGACTGGGTTCATCTGCTTCCTTGTCACTCTTTCAGCCCTTTGGCCAGGGGATGTTTTGACAGCCCCACAAGTAGCTACTTGAGCCTTGTGCTTTTGTGACCGCTCTCTTTTCAGAAGGATCTAAATCTGTGGACTCTCTGTGAAACCACCTTATTCATTAAAAAGAGAGACATRTAAAAATGGCTACCACAGCAGAGAATTTAATATGTGAATGAATCTTTGTCACCTTCTTTCTACAGCCATCTGAGTCAGTGTGTGTACGCTAAGATATCGGTGAATGGCTAGTTATTAAAAAACTCTGAAGCTGACAGATGCTTTCAGGAGGTGAAGGGCTGATTACACCATAAGAGTCATATTTAAACCAGCTCTCTACCCCTCTTGGCATTGAATCCACAGCCATAGAAGAGATGCCTCGGTTCCTTACAGCAGAAAAGATCGGCATCTAAAACTGGGATTCACATTTGTCACTCTATTGAGCTAATTGGAAAAACTAAAGATAGGTGTTAGAGATGAGGAACAGTAAGAGCAACAACCAGCTTGAGGAAAGTTAGGGTCCTCAGGCACAACAAAGGATAAGGCCAGGCAACTGTGAGCCACAGTGTGGTAGAAGACAGAGATGGCACATGGGGTGAAAAAAGGCTGAAAGCAGTATGGGGGAAAAACAGCTTTAAACAGAAAGCACACCGCTTTTTATTCAGACCTTCCCTGAGCAGGAGCTTACAGGGAATACACATAATTTTCTCTTTTTCTTAGTTTTTGATGTGGTACAAATCAAAGCCACCTCTTTTTGAGCAACTCTTCCTCTGGTCCTGACCCACCACCACAACCTCCTGCTGTTTTGGTATGTGAGGTTCAGTCAACTGTGTACATCTCTTGCRGGAAACACCTACTGGGGCAGGCCCTGCAGAGCATACTAGATGGTGCGGGCACACATCACTGTCCACACCCAGGGACTGCACAGCATTTTAGGCATTTAGGGAATTTTGCTGGTGGGAATGCAGATTCCTTAGGAATTTAGGTTCTTTTGGCCTTCAGAAGTCTCTGCACAGGAATATTATGCACCTACATTTCAGACAGTTAAATATCTTTATTTAGCTATCAATACACAATAAAAAATGGGTAAGAATGCAAATGTTTCAAAGACAAATATAAAATTGCCTACAAAGAGATATGGTAAAAAAAGTTATATGTATGTACAAATGTCTATATTTTAACGTAACATCACTTTGCTACTGATTCTATCTAGAATTACTGAAAAAAATTAAATATAGAGTCAAGATCTTGGCTAGTCTGACTCAGCACAGCTTTAGCAGAAACAATACCTCCATGCTGTTTGAGATCAGCAGGTGGCCTGATCCCTGATGTATTTTTCAGCCTTCAGTACAATTACTGGAATTAACATTTTCTCACGCTGCTTTACTTCTGTTTCTGTTCTCTTTGCAATCCTGTGCCACAGCCTTCATTGTGGTGACTGAGGGGCACATCTCTGCTGTGCAACGCAGCAGCACACAAAACCTAGTGCAAGAGTCCACCCAGTGCGATGTATCCTCAAGACAGTAAGGTAATCCCATGCAGTCTTATCTGCACAGCTATAGAAGCAGTAATTTATATAATTACATAATTACTGGAATTGTGAAAATAATTCTTTTCAAGTATGTCTTATTAGTACTGAATGGCTGCATCAGTACCATTTCTGGACCCATCAGACTTCCAGGTCTCTGCATTCAGGGTCTCTGTGTCTAAAGTGCTTTGAGACCTGGTGTTGGCTCAGCAGAGCCCGTTTGGGTGTTTCCATACCTGCAAGGCGGGTGTTCCCTGAGCCTCTGGATTACAAAGTAGTGTTCAGTAAAAAAATGAGAACAGAAGGAAATGCACTCAGCATTAGTACAAATAATAATAGCTAAATAATGCAGCTTTTCTTAAACTCAGCTGTTCTGCAAGCTCCCTGCATGGCCAACCTCAAGCACAGAAGACAATTCAGTTCATGAGAGAAAGCAACTGTATGTTTTAAAAATCTTGTGCTGTGCCTGTACAGCACCTAGCATGATGGGATTCTGGTCCATGTTAGGCTCAGAGGCAGTAGGGTCATGAAGAGACTGGATCAGTTACCTCAGACAAGGATATACAGTGCTATATGCGCTGAGGGTGAAGGACGAGAAACACTTTTTCTTGAATCACACCAGGTTGCCATTTTCTGAAACAAATGGTGTCATCCTCAATGACTCTGTCTCTCAGAGAGGCAAAATATAGCTGAGCAGATGCTTCTTAGCTTGAGCAGGAGTACCCAGCTCCATACACCCTTCCATGCAGCCTTTTCTACTCTTCCAGCACTCTCAGCAATAAACATGAAAGCAGAAACAAATCAATAACAGTAATGACAATAATAACAACACATATGGAGTAGTAGTTTGTTCTTTAACCAGCAGCTCAGATGTGCTGAACTGGATGAAGGTCTTGCTCATAAACAAAGCATGATGGACCAGGTTACCAGGGCTTGCAGTGCTCCATCTGCAGGGAACAGTGCAAGCTTTTCTTCTCTCCATAGCTGAGACTGGGCAGAATGTATGAGCATCTCTCTAACATTAGGTACAGGTTTTTCTAAATGATAGTGAGGGGAAAATAGAAATGAATGGTTTTAGAAAGATGCCTATATACAAATGCATGCTGAAGTAGTGTGCTACATAAGGTCCTCCGCACTCTCACAGAGGAGGCAGGTGTAATGATGGCTTACAAGGTATTGGCTGTATTAAAAAAATGCACTGAATGATTAAATCGGTGTCTTGCTTTGTTTGATGCGCTTATTTTCAGCACTAAATTTTGAACCTAAGTTACCTTTCTGTTCCTTTTGTCTGTGTTTTCTAGTTTCTTTTATTTTCAGTCATGAGTTTATATTTTGGCCAGTCATGCTGCTTTGCAGTTTGCAAGGTGCCATAAGAAAATACTCCAAGTACAGCTGAAGTGACCTGCTTATAGGAGGCTGAGAGGTTTCATTTCATTTCTAGATTTTCTGTAAACCAAATAGTTTTCCCAGAAGGTGAAAGAAATGCAATAAATTTTCAGTACTTGACTTTGTGAAGGGATTTCACTCTCATAAATTCAGTGCAGTGTCAGGTCAAACATTCCCTGGAGAAACCAGGGCATAGATTACAATTAAAGCCATGAACGGCACACGCTGACCTATGGCTATACTTCCAGCATTCATTTGAAATGCGTGACACATTGAACCTCAAAGAATAGATTATTACAAAGGCTACAAGAACGAATAAGGGAGAGGGCAATGAAAATTAACTTCTGCAGTTGTTAGATAGACAGCCAGTAGAGTTTCCCCACATGATTATAGAAACAAGGAAGTTTTTTTAAACTTTAAGGTGGGGGGGGAGGGGGGAGGGGTAGAGTAGTTGCATCTCATTCATATATATATGCATATATATACACACACACACACATCTCTCATATATACATAGCACATATATACATATGTAGCATACACTGAAGAATAGGAAGAATACTTTTTCATGAGCCAAGAGTTTTTCTAACAAAGATAGAGCTTTTCTTTTCTCTCACAGAAAGTGGTGAAGTTAAGAATAGATATATAAAGACATGTATAGCTGTGTGTATATGTATAATTTTATATATTTTATATATATATATATAGTATAATTTAAGAGAATCTATACTTTATCTTYCTGTCATCACTGGGAAGTACTACATAGTTTTACATTCTGAACAAACCCTCCCAACGTCCTGCACGTTGATAGACAAATACAGTGCTTATAGTGGTAATGCATATTTCTATCCAGTTAGCTGTGCTTCCTGCCCAGTTGAACCTCTGGTGGAATCTGCAAGTTCTTCGCTAAAATGACTAGACTTTTCCAGTTCACTAATATCTCCCATTCCTGAAAGTACTACAGAAACTTATGGTTTAAATAGAGATTAATAATATTTTTAAAATGTATTGCCCCAGCTGTGACTGAGTTCTGATAGGGGAGGCAGCAGTGCAACTGGATCATTGGCAGAGGACTTCAGAAATAAAATGCATAAAGATAGCTGAAAAGTGGCAAGTAAAACTGACATAATGCGATCAGCACCAGGGATACAGGACATTGCGCCAGTCAGACAAAAGGGCCTTTAGAAGTGTATTTTAAGCCTCTAGGGTTGATTTAACAGAGACAAAGTTTACTGTGGCACAGAGAGCACTCTTACTGCATGAAGGCACTAGAAAGCAGTCAGCTGGTCTCATCTAAGCTGACAGGGGAGGAAGGAAGCGGGAAGAAAAAGGAGAATCTGTGCATTTTCTGAGATGTTGACTATTTCCACTTTTGGTCTTTAGATAGTTTGTGAAGTTTCACCCAAACAGCAGAAGATGATTTTGAAGGAGAAAAGGCTGTCCTAAGGCTGGTATTGCCAGTCCCTGAGATAAACCCTGGGAAGCTGTCCTGGAAATGCATCGCACTGAACAGTGTGGGAAGGGAACGAGCCGCCTGAAAGATGGAGGCTTGGGTTCAGCTCTTTGCCTGCTGTCCTGGGACCAACACATTCCCTCTGTGCCTTACAGTCCCTGTAAGGCCCATGAGCTCTGTATATGCCATAAGGTAGGGGACTCCTTTTTAGTATGACCTGTCACATCACTGGAGAAGCTGCATGATGCTGTGCATTCCCACCTGCAACAGCTTTGCATCTGCCCCCGGGACATGCACTGCTACCAGTTGGAGGCTGATCACCCTCTGGATCCCATTTATCTTTTAGAAGATAGAATCTGTGGGGTGTGAGGGTTGCAATAAGCATTTGGATTGGCTCAAGACTAATATAGAAATCTGGGGAAATTCAATGTTCCTTCCCTAGGAGGACTGCCCCACATTACTCCCCACATTCACAAGTACTCCAAGACTGTGTAGAAACAAGGTCTTTCGAAGAGGATGGGGAATACAATTATGAATGTTGTGGCAAAAAAAATCCACAGAAATACAATGTTTAAGGTAAATAGAGTGCCCCTCTCACATCCTTCTAAAGCCTTTGATAGGGGGCTCTCTAATTCCCTTCTCTCTAGTGGTGAAGACTGTCCCRCAGCCATACCAACTCCTCAGGGATCAGGCCAATGTGGAGCCGTAGCCCATGTTTCTCTTGGCAGGTGAATCTCTAGTCCTCATGGTAGAGTTTGCTTAGACTAGAGGAACTCTTCAGCAGTCTTGAGCAGAAAGTCTTGACTACATGGAAAAGAAGTGTTTGCTACAAGATAACACCTCTGTTAAACTCCCAAAGCCAAGTGCAGCTATGATAAACTAACTTCTGTATTTCTCCAGGGTAATTGTCAGTAGATGACTTTAGCAAATTAAGCTTTATGTGACAGCATTTTACCCTTTTCATCAATAGAGGGAGTACATAGCTTTTCCTCCCTAAAGCTTCTGGCCATGGGGTTGCATATACTTTACTGATAGTAACATTATAGCAATCCCTAAAGGACAGTCCCACAATCTGAGGACAGATGTTGAAGTCCCAATCAAACCTGAAAACACTTTCTTCAGTTCTGTTCCTTGGCAGCCCTATATATTCCTGGTTTGGTTGTGAGCCATAATATTACAGTGATCACAGGGATCACAAAGCCAGAAGTAAACCCTATATCTCTGTGGAGGGAACCCAGAGTTCACAAAAACAGTTAAATTTGTTCAGTCTTCACAACATAGCTCAGGGACATGACCCAATTTCTCCATTATGGCAGTAGTGATATTTAAAAGCACTTAGTAGCTACGTTGGCAGCCTTTAAGTTCTAACTTAATGTTTCCAGAGAAAAAGAGAACATTCTTGCCTTTATCCATTAGAAATGTATGGCAACCTTCATTTAGCTTTCCTAAACTAGAATATTGGGGGGGAAAACGGAAGATAGAACAAGCTACATGTTGCAGCTACATATAGCCACAATTAAGACATCACTAAAAGACAATTTGGTGTCTATCACTATGAGTGACATGTAAAAATCTATGTTGAATGAAGGAGTGGATCCAAAATCTAGGCAGCTGTGGATCACTGCCAACCTGCAGACCATCAGGCACTCTTTTCATCAAGCTTTTAATTCAAAACATTATACTGGTGATACGGTTCCATAGGCCAGTTCCAGAAGTAGTCCACAGATGGTTTGTAAATGAGTGGAATAAGCAAGCCATTAGTTTCCTCAGCATTCATAGTTTTCACATGCTTATTTCTTAATCCCAGAATTTTGAAAACAGAAACTCTGTGGAGCTCTCTTCATTATAAGAAACTGCCAGCAGGTCTCCCTATGCAGTCAAGAGAGTGGAGTTCATAAGAGATTCCATCCTTAACCATCACTAAATGTTCTGCACACACTTACCTGTGAGACAAAAAAATCAGATTTGCATTTCTGCTGCAAGAATTGGTGTGTGCCTTACTCCTCACATATAAATGCAACTATGACCTTATGTTTTTATACTTCTTTTTATCTGTCGTATCTTGTTTAAATTTCTAATTACCAAAAAGATGATCTTTCGTTCACAATTTATTGCCTGTCTTGCAGCCAAATACCATTTGAAACATGAGAGTTCTGAACTCCATCCAGATTTCTTCTGACATTGTTTTTCTAAGCATGACCCTAACTTTGCCATGACTCAAGTGGAGTTTAAGGCAGAGTGGTGCTGAACAAATATAAAGCATCATGCAGCAGCTTGCATGATGTAACGATACATGAGATAGAGATGAAATTAGATACTCCATGAATGGGTAAGGAAGATGCATCCAGAAGTTTCAAACAACTGACAAAGACCATCAGCATTTTGCAATAGAGAATAGCCATGTGTTTTTCAGTGATGTCAAAGATGAAAAAGATTATTATAATTTTCAGCTGTTACCAGTGCAAGCCATTTCACAAACCCATTTCAGCCAAGGAAAAGAACCAAAAATGTGCCAAACAATCCCACAGAAAGCTTCTCATGTAGTCTGTACATTTATACACGTCTATCAGAAACACAGCATCAGATTATCAGACAGACCATAATTGCATTTGCTGCAGGATATCAGACTGTGTAAATACTCTGTGTGTTTGGCCCAGTCATCCAAAGAGAAGACTTTGTTCTGAAGATTTTTCCATCACAGTTAGTGAGCAAATCTGATGACCTGCAGCCTGGAGATGGGAATGGGAGGGGATAAGTTCAAACCAACAGAAAAGTTTGTATTAAATTTTAAACAATAAAATCTTTCTGGAAACATCACAGGGAAAAATCCTAATGTTATAATTATGTCAGGTCAACTCTTTGCACACCAATATTGCTGATTTTTTTAATAAGTGTTCTTGATGCTCTTTTCATCTTCATTAAACATGTCCTAGTTTTCTCCCACATAGTCTCAACAGCACTATTACATATTGGTAGCTATTATAAAATCATCCTTGTCTTGATATTCCTAGATGACTCCATCTCCATAGTGTGCTTCTCTCCACTGTTAATAGCAACCCAAACAACTCCTAGATTTCAAATGCTTCTGAAAAATTGGAAGAGCAGGCATGGCTCCATTCTGCTAGGGGAAGAACTGTGGCACAGACAGATAAAATCATCTGCCCCTGGCAGGAAGCCACTAACAGCATACTTGCTTTACTTGCTTTTTGTTTGTTTTTTTCTCCTGCCTTTATACTCCAGATGCTTCTTAAACAATTTTTGTTTCTCATTCTTGCTGGTATTCTGTTTGATTTCYGTTTTTTCTCCATGTTTTTTTGAGGTGCTTATATTGTTAATTATTCCTCCCTCCATATGAGGAAACCTTCCCCTGCCCGTGCAAAGCTCCTAGTGGAACATCTAGCAGGACCAGGACTTAGCATACCTTGCTCTACTTTTGTCCCACTTTTCTCCATCCTTTGGATCTGTTTATCCCAAGTTCTACCCATTTTGTGCTAAACTTCTAACCCTCCCCCCTATTCCCTGCTGCCACCTTCCTATTTTCTTTCTGTCTGTCTCTCTTCTTTTCCCACCAGCTGGACATAAAGGGACCAGGATCTGAAATACCAAACAATAGCTTTTCAGATCTTGGTATATTTCCTAAGGACTTCACAGGATTGGCGTCTATGGGAGGGGGAGTAGCCTTTAAAAAAGTAAGTAGATGTTCCTAATCATTGCCAGGAGATGCACTAAGGGGAGCCTAAAAGGACACAGTCACAAAAAGGGAGTGGTATTTTCCTTGCCGTGAGCCCAGTATTGCACTAGCCAGTGCTCTGAGTCACTGGGGGGAGCTTTGCTGAGAGAAGTCAGGCAGGATGTTCAATCCAAGAAATCAGTCTTAGAAAAGCCATTGCCCTAGTCTGAAGAATATCAAGCAGCAACACAGAGTTTCAGGAAGGCTATTCAAGATAATCTTTACATGATGGGGAAAAATACAAGCTATGTCTAACCAGAACAGTCCTCCTTAACAGTCTCTCCCCAGTATCTCTTATTCACATTCTGATGTTAATATGGTCACTGTGACCCTGGGTTATCTGCTGAGTAAACGTTGGTGGCATATGTTCAAAATGTTCCTGGGTTCCTTTAAATAGTTCAAGAAATATTTCTCTGATCCCTATGCATTTTGGAGATGCCAGATGATAGCCCCCTGTCCACTTATTTCTTTCCCAGCTTCCTGCAGTTGTTCTTATTAGTGATTCTTCCCAGCAGCATTACTTATCAATTTTCATGAAAATATCATTAAAACCAGAACATCCAGAGCTGTCCCTCTGTGTCCTGCAGCCTACAACATAGTCAGAAGCCTGGGAAAAAGTCCTAGTTCTCAGAGTGATTCCTGCAACAGTGATATAAAAGAGGAAGAAAAAGAGATGAAAATGTTGGAAGAGCTCTTAGCAAACTGGCATAAGAGGAAGAAAGAAATGATGGCCACATTCTTGTCTCAGATGTCTATGATGGATTTCAAATCAAGCACTAACCATGGTGAATTTATACTGGAATAGATGTACCGCAAACATTTGAGACAGGTCTTTTATGCAAGAAAAGCAGATAATAAGAGGTGGTTTCCCAAAGACTAATTTGATTTGTATTTGTACATCTCACATGGAAAACAGAATAATTTGATACAGAGCCATGACTTGTCACTTTGTCATTTGAAGTGTAACGTGTAAAAAAAGTCACAGAAGAGTGGCATAACAGAGACATTCACCAGCTTGTCATCTGTTATGTTTCAAACATATCCTTCATCACCTGTACTGCTGGATCATCACATTAGATAATATAACTATGTGGTTAAATGTGAAACAGCACTGTATCCCAGGGCATCTCTTCCTTTGCCTCTGTAATCATGGTAAGTCTTTCTCTTTCTGAAATCCATCAGTGTGTTTTCATCTCTCCAGATGTGATGTGCATAAATCAAGAGTGGGAGACAATATGTTTGGTCCTAGAAAGGGAAAAATATGAAAAAAAAAATTCAATAGCAAACATTTTGTTGATTGCCTATGCTATTTTGTTTCTGGATCTGGGGATAAGGTTTTTCTAAACTCTGTCACCAGGCCTGCCACAGCTTTGGGCAAAACAAGTCCTTTCTCAATGTTTCTTTTGCTTCTCCCTTAAAATGAACGCTACAAACCTAAACAACCACAGGATAAATTAATACTACTCACAGGTGACAGTCTAAGTATCACCAGGCTATGAGAATGCTGTGGGACCTCAGARCCCGCTCCCTGGCCCAGGGCCATGCCCCAGGCATGTCTGAATTCCCGCTCTGACAGTGGGGAAAGTCAAAACAAGACCCACATATATAGCCTCTCTCCTTCCATCCCTCTTGTGCTCGTTCCTGTGGGAAGGAAAACCAGATGTGCATGCTAGAGGCAGCTGCAGTGTTTTCCAACAGATTTCAAATATGATCAACAAGTGGACCAGGGCAGCAAGTGAAGAGAACTGACTCTGTAGTCAGGTTTGTCTCTCTTTAACAGTGGTGTAAAAAAAATCCAAACCAGCCCTACATTAACATACAAAAAAGACTCTGTGAATTCTTGAAATTTAAGCTCAGTGGGAAATTTTTTTTCCAAGCAATTAATGCACATGCCTTCCCAGGTGTGTCTTACACTACAGCTTTCTCAGATCTTAATAGGATGACCAGAAAACACAGCTAAGCTGATCTGACAAAATATAGACTGTTACCAGACAATATGGCCCTGGACAGAAAAGAGGAAGGGATTTGAAAACCTTGTGTTTAGGGAATGTTGTGTCCTTTTGAAATATCTCAAAGAAAGCCTTGTGCAGGCTTTACAATTAGTGAGGAAAAGAGAGAATTGTGAAAAAAAAGAAATGAAAGAAATGCAAGGAGCACATGAAGAGCATTTTAAGAGGTTGGAGGCAAAACCCCCACCATGGAGAGTGGGCAAAAAAGGAGCTAAAAATAGGCAGCTTGAGACAAGGCTCTCCAAAAAAGAGTGGGAAGGACACTGTGTTCTGGAAACTGGTGAAACCACAGACAAACGTGCCAAGGCTCTCATACATTTTGTTGGCAGCTGTTCAAGGCTGGCACATAATCCGTACCAGGAAAGGTATTACCAAGCAGACAGTGCCCTTAGCTGGAACGTGCATTGCCAGTACAAGCTCTTGAGGGGCTGGAAGCAAGTGGCTCATCAGTCAGTGACAGCAAATGACAAAATGAAGATCTTCATGGACTGATGGAAGTAAAGTTTTATGAACTGGTCAAGTGCCATCAAAAAAAATGTGTTTTATACCTAGTCACAATATGTTTATGGCCATTTATTCCTGTGCTTACATTGGCATTTAGTTTCTTTCAACATTAGTTTTAGCTAGCTTATCTTCTCCCCCCATGTGTTTACAGAGAGTAATCATATCCCTCCCCACTCCCCCACTAAGCTAATGTACCTCTTCTATTTTCCCATTATAAGTTAGTTCTTTGATTCCCCACTCACCCTCCTTTCCCATCTCTGCACCTACTCCGGTCCAAACTAGTCTGTCTTGAACTGGAGTAACCCGATTGAAAATGAAATTCCAAATACAAGCTCACCATCACTTGGTAAAATAGCACCTCTCTACCTCTGATACCAATCTTGATAAAAAATCTGAGGGCAAATAAGTCTGTTTTCACTCCCAAATCACACTGGTATTTCTAAATTACTGTACAATGGACAAATTCACTCAACTCTGGATTTTCCTCTCACAGAATCCCAGTTTTTATCAGATGTTCCAGTCAATTCCTAAATGCAATGTTTTGCTGTTTGTACTATTAAATTGTAATCCATTTATGTTGTGGTCATCTTCAAAGGCATCATCTCTTCAAAGACATCATCTGATGGTCTGATCTTCATCTGTATTGATACACTTCTTTTTTGATTTATTATGGCCAATTTTCATCAGCTTATTTCTGCTTTTTATGCAAAGCTCATGAAACAAACATATTAAGTGGCACCAGTGCCAAGATGGGGTCTCAAGGCACCCCCTGCCAGCCTGACAGGCATCCTTGCAGTACAGCATGTTTTTACTTCCCTTTTAACTAGCTCTACATGCAGCTCATGTAACTTGTACCAACCTCCATCTTCCTCAGTGTAACTATTTCTCAAGTGGTATAGTTACAAATACTTCTTTAGAAGCCCAGAAAATTGGATCTAATATTATTTCCTTTAGTTAGAAGATCAGTTATTTTTCTCAAAGAGAGATTTCATGTTGATCTGGAATGCTCCATGCAACCAAGGTGGCATTTATCCTGTTTTCTATTTACCATTTCCTTAATCGCTCTGTGTCTCAGCTTTAAGCTGTGCTAAAAAAATCCTTGCTGCTAGAAGAGCAGTTTCCTGGCTGGCCTCACAGACGGAGATTGTCCAGTCCCCTGACTGGAGGACGTGAAGAGAACATGGAGAGCCCAAATGGGGATCTGTTTCTCACTGTCTCTTCCAGTCAAAGAAGACATATTCAAATCAAACAAAAGGAGGTGCTTCTACAAATGACCTGTGGAATTTCTTGTCCTGAAATGCTGTGGATGCTTAAAGTTAAAAAGATAAAGGGAAGCTCGAACAACTCAATGAAAGAGGAAACAACTGAAGGTTAATAACTACAACCCTCCCCACACTTCCTCTGACTCAGAAATCCCTGGGCCACAAACTGCTGGAGGCTTGGAGACTAATCCTAAGTGGGAAGTCAGGATAGATGGACTTTCAGTCTAACCCAGTGAGTCTGTTCTTATGTCTTTATGCTATCTACTGTATCTTTTCTGAGTATCTCACCTGAGTCTTATTTCCACCTCAGACATGATAACATACCTACATTCCCATTCGCTTTCCTCCTTTTTACCTCAAGGCAAATAATCATTATGATTTCCATGATCATCATTATTGAAAGCTGAGACAGAGTGTTCATTTAACTTTTACATGATACTTAGAGTATCTTTAAACTCTGTAATATCATTACAGCACAGTAGATGTGCTGCTTCTCTTTTCCTTTATATTATTTGCTTAACCTATTGTTACTTGCTCTAATTTCTCTTTTTAAGTCATGAAATTGACTTCTGGAAATTCTCAATTTGTCCCCACTTTTTCTGAGCTCCAGGATACAGTTTATTTCCTGATAAGTCTTCTTTCTATTCCTTCTAGCTTACACGTTTCATTCACAATATCTTATTTGATGTAACTATTCATTAGGCTAGGCCTGGACCCCTTTCTGCAAGTTCCTCCTTGCCAAAGATGAAGGTAGATTTTGAGCCTTTGATTTGAGGAATTCCATCCTTCTGCTGCCTTTGAGTTCTTAAAGATCTCTAAGTAATAAAAGAGAAGACAGCAGCTCAGAACAGAATGGAAAGTAGATTTTGTCATCTAAAGCCCCTTCCAGGAGTTTAAGGTACTTACCTTCAACAATTACAGCCATCTAGTGGGCAAATACCAGAAACAGCCACTAGTCAGTAAAAATGCCATCTCCTGTTATCTGTAATCATTCAGTTTCTGAGTTGACTGATATTCCCTGGCTAAACCAAGTAATATGAAAAAACATTTCACAAAATATCTTTTGCATAAACTTGTAATACAGTGCAGTTGCCCTGGTCACTCCCCTGAGATCTTAGAAATGAGCACACCTTGCTACCTCTGAATATTTTCCCACAGAGGAGTCACTTGGGCATACACAACAGATTTATTCTCTTGCGTTTCCAATACTGCCAAAAAGTGATTACTTTTTTAACGCTGCCATGCACTGAGAGTGATAATAAATACGTAATTAAAATGGACTGCTGGTTCCTACGGTGGGCCACACAACTGACTCACTTGGATGTGTGACAAAGGAGTGTGGAGTCAGATTTATGCACGTCAAGGCCTTTGCCTAAAGCAGCAATTCCCAGCCAGTGCTGTATCTACTTTGTTGATATATTGATCACTCTATCAGGTGGAACATCAGCAGCTGCTGATTCTCCCCGGTGTAAATACTTACCGTGGAGGTAGGTGTCTCCACACAGACAGACACTACTTTTGTGCACTCAACTCACGCAACTAGTGAATGGCAATCCAACAGCAGGGGTCTTTTGGGTTATGGGAGGTATGGAAGGAAAATAAATCGGCTGGTGTGTGTTTGGGGAARGAGAGAGTATAAAATTTTTGGAAAGGGGAAAAAGGAACGTAGGTATCTCCTCCTGACCTGTCAACAGCTGGCTGTGGAACTAACAATTGTTGCTATTGCTGCTACCAGTGGCATCTGTCTCCTGTAGCATCAGTTATGGCAGGCAGGATCCAGGCTATTTATGGATGCAGATTGCCTGCTGCATTTTGTACATCATAAAAAAAYGTACTTCCTTAAGATTGACCTTCACTATTTTTTGAAATGACCTTGTTATTTTAGAGTGTATAACACCTAGAATGTTCTTAAGTCAGGAAAGCACACACTTGGCAACATCATCATGATTACCTGCTTCTTTCTTATCCTTTACCAACTGAAAGTGATCTTTTAAAATGCTGCAACTTGAGTGCAAGGCATAACTATTCCATTTTGTCAGCTAGGACCATAATTTTGATACTTTATCACTGATAAATTCTTTTAAGTATATTGAAGGAATTACTTGCTGGAAGCATAGTGATTTCAGTTTTGTTTTAAGTAACACCACAAAACTTATTTGAACTCTAGAGGTTATTACTAAGGTAAAAGACATATGCCAATTAAAAGTTTTGCCAAAAAGTGAACCCTGGGGACCTAGCTGATATACTAAGTAGATGCAATGCAACAACCTAGTTTTTCCACACCCTGCACCAGCATATTAGACATTCCATGTGTTTTCAGGTGTCTTATCATCATCAGTGTATGTYTGCATTATTTTTAGTCATTTGTAATCTAAAACTAAAATAAAAWTTTTCTAGTGAGATTCTGTCCTTCTTCTTCCTTGACATCCTGTTATGAAGCCTGCTATGAACAGAGTAGACATGATAAGAGAGGGTCAGATCAATGTTAACGAGAAAGGTCAGAAACACTTGATCACTGACATTTACCTTTCTTTGTCTACACTGCTTTCCCTCCCTTTGTCTTCATTCAGTTCCCATTTTTCTTTGTCCAAGTGCCCAAACTGACATGCAGAATTTTGTCCTACTTTCTGCTTCTCCGTCTCCCAGCAAAACACCACTGCCAGGTACCTACAACTGCCTCTGCTTTTCCTTGAACTGCAGATACCTGTCTCTGGAGCATGAAGGGCGACTGCTCACAAGGAAGTCTCCAGTGTTTTGTGCTTCATGGACAGAACAGTTTCTATCCAAAAGCAGAAGCAGCTCTGCACCCTGGTACCCAGAGTACAGGCTATGAGTGCGCAGCAGGGTCTGACAGTGCCTAGGGGAAGGACATGCCAGAGGACTCCAACAAGCTCTATGCGACCTCCGTTGCCTTCAGCACAGCTTCTGCAGCTCCTGGAGTCAGACACCATTTGGAAATTAGAGTAACAGCTCCAGAAAGCCTACCTGCCTGATTCCGCACCAGAGCTAGGTAAATGGTTTGTAACCAACAACATAACAAATGCAGCCCTTCTTCTCATTCATAAACTATTTTCAAGCTCTGGATTTTATCAGTTTGTTTTACTTGTAAGAAATTCACTGTAACTGTTTGTTGAAGTATATGCCATTCATGTTATACTGAACTTACATTATATTACTTCTATTACCAAATCAACTGGCTGAAATCTTTAATCAACAGATAGTGGAGATGAAATAATCACTTCCACTGGACCTTTGAGCAAAGATATATTTCCACACATAAACACAAAATAACAGCCAATGTTTGCTTGTGTGCATGGACTGGGGCAGCGGTTTTCAGTGCTGAAACTCAATGGTACACAATAGTTAGGAAAGTGAACATACTGCAAAGCACATCTGTTGATGTTCCAGCATCAACAGAACATCCTCAGCTATATATTCAAGTGATCATCCAACCCATAGTGCTGACATCAAATTTGTGTTGTATTTATTTCATGTTCCAGAATAGCAGCAATAATCCTAAATTACATAGGTCTATGCTGGACTTCAGTGCCTGACAGCAGTTTGTCAGCTCAGTCTTGCACCATACTCAGTCCCTCCAATGTTTTAGCCTGTTGCCTTTTGGCAGGATTAGTGTACTGGACGTCTCCTGAGAAAGCCATAAGAAATACATATTGGTCTTGTGGTTAATTTAACAAGCTCTTGATGTCATTATTATTTAGTGGAAATGTAGTCAAACACTTACTGGGCAGCCAAAATTTAAATAAAATCCTATGTTTTTAAGTGGTCATTTTGAATGCTTGACATAAAATGCACATCTCTGTTTAAGGCCATGGCATACACAGACAAAGTTACACACCACTGTGGGTTTTAACATGCTGAAACGATTTGCAACCCTGCTTTAAAAGTTGCTGGCTTCCAAAACCAATGGTGATAAGTAAAGTAGGATCTGGAACAAATTAATATATTTCCCAATAACCTGCRGGTTTTTTTGGGACTGCTCATAGTACTTAATTGGTGGCCAGAGATTCCCTTAACAATAACAAAATGTAAAAGAAGAAAAACCCCTATGAATATTGATAAGGTACAAAGTCAGGTATTTAAAATTTAGGAAGTGTAAAAATAAGTTTCTCTGTGTGATGTTAATTTGAGCCATTTGTATATATTCATTATGATACAGACCTGTATTCAGCCTTTTTCCACAGGGCTCTTCTGTGGCCGGGGCASACTGGGAAGCCGGGAAGTGGAAGCAAAGTGCTGCTTTCCAAGCAGGACACAGCTGGCTGTCAGTAAATGCAACGTCAATGCCAGCTTCTCTGCCTAAGAATTAGAGAGGAGCCTGGAGGAGTTATCAGAGGCACGACTGACTAAGGTGTRTGAGTTTGTGCAGAGACCCTGGATGTGCAAAAAGCAAGTTAACTCCTCTATTTTCACACATTTCCCAGGGTGCCCTTAAGAGCCGATGTGAACCAGCTGGGTTGCCTGCAAGGGGCAGCCTGCTCCTGCTGCCCCTTCTCTGCAACCCACCAGAGCTGGGGCATGGGCAGACCAGAGCGTGCTGCCAGCAGGCCCTTAAACAAGAGGGCAACCAGGAACCAAGGGTAGGGGTTGTCCCATGTGCACGTATGCTTTCTTGGATGTCGTTTTTGGAAGCTGGGGATCAGTGGGGAAGTGCTGAGCACACTCACATCAGCTGGAAGGGGTGTGCACCCGGCTCCAGGCACAGGGTCAGAGAGGAGCTGACCCGGCTAGCACCTGCCGGGAGCATATGTGTGTCTGCGGGGAAGGGGTACCGCCATGGCACAGGGCAGGTAACACGTTGCAGAGAGCTGGAGTGAATGACCACAGGGAGTGGGTATCAATCCTGCATTAATGCAATACTGCACCCAGCCAAATGAGCTCTGTTTCTTAGGGCATAAGGCCGCCTTATCATTCCTTTCCTCCTCTGTGTTATTCTCTGTGTGGCTGTTAATATATTGGCCCGTTTTATTACAACAATTTAAAATGGAGAGAAAAGACCTTACAACTTGTGCCCATTTTATTCTGCTTCTTTTTTTCTTCTTCTTTCCAGAAAAAAACAAAGACCAGCTCTACCATTCAGCTTGTCCTGTTTTGTACTTGGGCACTACAATGGTTCACATTAACAGCTGTAATATTTTTTATAGGAGGTAACTGGAAGTTCAGAGACACTGAGTGACCTCTCCAAGCAGGAAGAAACAAAAGCCTTTATTTCCAGCTTCCTCTTCTAACAGCAAAGCTTCTCTCCCACCCTCCCTACAGTTTACTGAAAATTGTTCCTTCTATTTAAAATGTTTATTCCAAAATACCACAAGCTTTGTCTCAGGTTCCCACAAAGCTCAGAGTAGCAATTCATCAGACCCCAAATGTGCCAACATAGCTTCATCTCACTGTTGCTGCCATAGCTAAGGTTTGTATCAACGCTCTTCAGAGCGCTGTGCCACTTATACATCGAGCCCAGCCACTTGTAAGTGATGCAACTGTGAGCGAAAAACTAGCATGTGCATTTTGGGAGACAGAAGGATTAAGCTTTAAAATTGCAACTTAGAAAGCAAAGAGTAGAAACTAACTTTTAAAATTACCCCAGACCTAAAATTTCAGAGTATTTCTTTCTAAGTGAGACATAGAGTCTCACTCAAATAATACGGTTGCATATGACTCAAATTTTCCTCTGCCTCCACGTTCCTAAGCACCCAGTTAACTTCAGTGCTTCTGAATGTAGAAACAGCTCAAGGCTTCTTAGCAGTGTAGGCAAAAATGCAGTTTTGGTAATGGTGGCAGAATGAGTTCAGGATGGGGAGGACAGAAAAGAAAGGATGAGGGGCTATGGCACAAGGTAAAGAACCAAAAGAACATCTCTTGTGCCATAAAAAATGGGGTTAAAGCAATATGATTCAGCTCAGAGCTGGATTCCAGGAAAGCACTTTTTAATCTTCCAGTTGAGACAGGAGTAGATTTCTGCCTCTTAGATGGGAATACTTTGAAAGGGACACAGTTGTTTTCCACCTGGAAGAGGCTATTCAGCTAAGAGGGACAGAAGGGCACAGGTTTTCATTGCTAATTGGCTTGTGTTTCCTTGTCTTTTGCTAAGAGTGGCAGTAAAGTAGTTGTGGCACTCATTCACCTGGCTAAAGGTTGGTACAGCGACTCCCCCAGGCGCTACAGAGATGACAGAGGGGACCTCAGTCACTCCAGCTTCTCATAGAGTGTGTGCTGGGAGGCTCTGCCCCATGACAAAATAGCTCCCTGAGGCTGAATGTGTAATTGCATGTAATGCAATGTGGCAATGCCACAGAGTGCTTCTGGGCCCTCCACCTTGGACAGCTTTTTTTTTTTTTTTTTTGTCTTTTACAGACAGAGGCATCTGGTTTGTCCTCCCTCTCGATGCACCTACATGCTGATTTTGACCACCACCCTCTGTTCATAGGTGTGGTGTTGGGGTTCCTCAACAGACTGATTAGACTGTTCCTACCTTTACAGGATCCTCAGAGGGACACAAATGTGGTGGTATTCAGTACCCACATGGGACAACCCATTGAGCCYTGAACAACCTTCTGACTTGTTTATCTGAGTGTTATGAGACAGCATAATTCCTTACACTCCATTAGGAGAGGAGGAAAGACATAATGGTTTATCTCATTTATATGAAATTCTTACAGGATGCAGTACCCTGTATTTCTCCCTCCTGTCATCACTCAATACTATCTTAAACAGGAGATTTGCTCACTTTTTTTTTTCCCCCTGCAAAACCTCATGCTTCTGGGGCTGTCTGCTTTATACATATGCATATATTACAACGGTCTTTTAAGTATACAGAACTAGACCTTCCGGATGATCTCTGAGGCCATTTGAGCTATTGGCTGATAGACCAAGGGAGAAAGACATCTCTATGCACAAAATTCAAACAGGCAATGCGCTGAATCCAAACTTTTTACGAGTTCCCACTTACCAGTATCATATTTGACCATAGCCCCAAGTAAGCTCAGCGACTTCACTGAAGGCTCAACAATGTCTCTGACAACTGCTGATCACCTGCTTGGAGCCCATTCCCTACTTTCTCGAGTATTCATGGATAATTGTGAGTATATGGCATTACAGCTTATAGTTACAACATGAAGGTGTATGTGAACTCAAAGACAGGAACAACAGCAACCAAAATATTTCAAGGCGCATGGTCTAAGTGTATGTTATTTTCCATACTCTTTTCCCTTTCCATCAGAGACTTTTTAATCTGCCTGTTTAGTGACATCGTGGTGGAGATGGTGCCATGTTTATGTGCATGTAGCAAGCCTGGGGAGGTGGAGGGAGACTCAGATACTCCTAATTCTCTAATGCATATGTAGAAAAGTGCTGGTCTGAACTGGAATGGTGTATCTACTTTCCACCCACTGAGTGCATGTACATAGGAATTGCTTATTTCAGAGGATGCTGGTTACTGGTAAATAAGCTGACTTTTTGCCTTTTCTCCTTGCTTCATTCTGTGAAGTGTTCAGATCAAAAAGATGGTAAGAGCTCCAGGTTGGTTTMGCCAGGCCTTTCAATGAATCTGCAAACTGTGTTTCAGCATGTCTCAACTTTCTGTTACAACTCAGGTTGAAATGAATAAATTTACTCCATGAAAACTGGAAACCCAACCAATTTCCACTTGTGGATATGATCACCCCAGTGCTGTCCATCATTCCTCTACTACTAACCATCACGTGGGAAAGCAGGAAGAAACTTATGTTCAGAGGTTGACTACTCATCTCTTTTTTGACACCATGAGGAGGAATGTGATGTCCCCGTGTGGCAGAAAAAGCAAAATTAGTCCAATTCCTTTGTCAAATGTATTAGTATTCCTTCTGCTGCATGAGCCCAGGAAATTCAGGTTTCTAAGATCATCAGAAATCACTCAGTGAACTGTCAGAGTCCCATAGAACAATAGCTGCTTCTGCATGAAGGTGCCCTTCATGCATGGTGCTCATGGAGACCTTCTCCTCGAGAGGCTTATGTGAAACTTGAAGCCCTTTGCTCTTGTCACAGAGTTCTTGTGAGGTTAAAGATTAAATTTTGCATAGTGCTAATACAAGCAAATATTTATTATTCTGAGCTGAACATATAACTGTGCCTGCCACAGTTCAACAAGATATTTAATCTGCTGCCTGCTTAAAGAAAGCCATAGGCTTAAGTAACTTGCTGAATAAAAGCCAAAGGGAAGAGATGTTGAAAGAAAAGGTTAGACAGTTATAAATGACCGCATACTGTTTGCAAAGAAACTTTAAAATTGGGTTTCCTTTAATTCTGATGAGTTATTTTTTACTTAATCAGTATTGTTTTCCCAATAGAATCTCAGTGGAGCTCATATCTTTAAAATGTATTATTTCCAGGAGGAAAGAAAGAGAACTGAGTATTGGTTTGCAAGTCAAAATTATATTTTCCCATTTAATCGAATACCAGTATTTAATGGCTGGAGTCAGGTCTGATCACAGAATTCCTCAGACAGACTCTGACTCTTTTCTTTGCATCTTTAGAGAGCTTTGAGCTGTTCTACGAACAATTTATCTCATATTAATTATATGAGACTCAATCATTTCAATATAATTTTGAATGATACAAGGAGCACATGGGGGTCTTGTAAACATAGTAAAACATCACAACATCTGTTATTATTAATGCTCTTTACTTTCTGCCAAGTTTATCCACAGTCCTTTACAGAAGGGAAATCCCTCCTGCCTGGTGATCAGAGCCCGGCTTGTCGAGGAAGAGGAGATGGACCTATTCTGATATATTTCAGAACAGTGTCAAGGACTTGTTTTTACTCTACCCACTGAGGAATTGAGGGGTTATTGCCTGTGAATATGACTGAAAGGAAAGAATGGCATACGCATCTCCTTACTGATGTGTCATCCTGGGTAACCTTAATTTTCATAGATTTAATGGGGTACAGTGAAGATTCATTATTCATCTTCAGTGTCTTTTAGAGAGAGGCACTGTGTTCTGCATCGCCCATGTTCTCTCTGTCCAGCATGCTATGTTATATATATTTATCACAGAAGTAGCAATGTTTGAGAAACTCCTCAGTTGGTATGTTTCAGGCAAGAAAAGTGTTTTTCTGGGTTGAATAGCAAGCGCTGATAAAGGCCAAATAGGGACTGATAGTAATAGTGCAAAATACCATGGGCAAGACAAGAGATTGGCATGCTATTTGCATGTTAATATACAGAAAGCTGTGCTGTACCATGCCATGTCAACATCTGGAGAAATGAACTACCAGGTCTGAGTCCTGTGTTTCTGGAGGCACTGAAATGTTTTCTGTGACAGTGATATAGATTAGGAAAAAAGTCTCGTCATTGAAATCTCCAGGAAAAAATGTGTTCAACACAGAAAATGATTTCCCGCAACCTAAATCAGTTCCGACTTATCCCGGAGGGAGCTGCTCATCCTTTCTGCCTATTTCCACCCCATTTTTCTTGCCATCTCTTTCTAATACGAACAGGGAAATTGATCAAACACATTCTATACATACGACCCAGCCCACAGTCTCAGCGTCCCAGCTGTATTCCTAACCTCACAAATTCACGCTGAAACCATCTCCAGGGTTTCAAAAGCATAACAGCTTTCATGAAGGGGTGCAATGGGAGCTCTCTTAATTAGCCCAGCTCCTTTGTGCATTTCTAGACACGTCTCCCTCTTTGTTCACCTTCAACAGTTTAATGCCAGGGTAGAAAAAGAACATTTCTCCTCCATAAAACAGCATCACAGTACATTTTTTTAGGTCTTCTTTTTTTTCCTAGCAAAGTTTTGGCAGTTGGAAGAACAGCCTGGGCCAAGCACCTGAATAGAAAGAGGTGAATTTAACCAGTTTGCACATTTACTGAGCACTTTGACAGAGCAAAATTCAGAAGTTCAGCCAGTTAGGTGAGCATTTAATTTCCAGGAAGTCCTTCACGTATTGACCCTACAACTTTGCCACCAGAACTTCAACCACAAAATCATCATTAATGTAACTTAGCACTTTCTGGAAGTACAAGAAAATGAAACTCAGTCTTGATAGCACCAGTTTTTTAATTTTTCCTCTTGAGAGGAAAAATTTGTCAATCTAACAGTCCCTTTCTAGGAAAGAATGAAGGTAGAGAAGGCTGCAGGTTTTTTTTTTTTTTTTTTTTTCCCACCAGTGCTTTAAAGCACAGCTCTATACAGAGAAGAGATTCATGGATAAAGACTTGGTAGAGTTCCAAGTATATTGTGTTCCTGATTTCATTGTCAAAGGTGCACAGTTTGCAATGGGGAAATCACATGATCCTCCTGGCACATTCAGCCTGGGCTCAGAGGTCCTGAGACAACAAATCACTCAAGGATGTGCTTAATCTATGTGCCACAAGCTTTCTAAGATGATCCCATGMGGATCAAGTTAAAGAATAGCTGAAAATGTCATTACAATTTCTCTCCAGCTATTAATAATAAGGTTTGAAAATGGAGGTTCTCCATCATTAAAAGTTGCACTGTTTCCAAACTCTGTAGTAGCACGTAGCTGGATAAGAAACAGCAGTCAGTTGAAATTATTTTTGTTTTAAGTAGCAGTTTGTCTTATAGGCTACAATATTTCTATTACTGAAGAACTGAAATAAAAAGGTTGCATTTTGGTTTTGCTTAGTTTTTAATGTTATGCATTATCATGATGGCATGAAAGGAAGAAGAAAACATGAAAGAAATGGAGAATTTTCAAGACCCCTAAAAGTGGACCTCTTCCTGAAGGTCACGCACCTATGCACACCAACCCATCTCTGCATGTTTCCTCATCTCTTTGAAGAGTCTGTCTTCCCTAATAAATAACCTACATTTAAAGAATTTCATGCTGAAGCTGCTGCAATATAAAGGAAGATAAACTAATTCTGGTCTCTATTTCACATCTACCTCCCTTTGAAGCCCCCAGGGCAGGCACTGGCAGAGCATCTGCTCCACCTCACTAATGCTCCCTTTTGAAATGTAGGCAGATCTCCCCTGATAATTTAAAACACACCTTTCCTGCAAGAAAGGAGGCAATGATCTAACTAATGGCTACTTACCTTTTAAATACACACATATTACTGTATATGTATCCTCTGCTTTCCAGTGTTCTGTCCCCTTTCTCAGATACAGCAAAGTTTAAGGGGGCAGGTGCTACCAAGAAACATATCAGCATTGCTTTGCAACCCCATAATAATGAATTACATCAATGTCTGAAACAATGTGACAAAACCCAGAAAATCCAGAGCTCAAGTATTCAGTATTGACTTTCTTACAACTCTCACTATAAGGCCTTTTGTATTTTATTTTTCCTATGTAAAATAAGGTCTTATTTTCATACAAGGGCTTTGAACAAGATTTACACACATGTTAAATTTTGCATACTGTCCACAGTCCTGCTGACGTACAAGGGACCATTCAAAGAGTGATATTTTGGCCATTTAGAATTCTGACATCAGTGAACTAAGATAACAACCCAAATACAAAAAGTTAATGTACAAAGTGAGCGGATATATATTTGCACTCATGAACCCCAAGACATAAGGGGTGTCCTCCTCCTGAAGCTATAAATTTTTGCAAATCAGCATTTTAATCCAGATTATAATTTAATTGCCATTAATATTTAGCTGATACACTGTATGCTGCAAGGACGTGGCAAGTGGGCAGTTCTATCCTACTTGAGAAAAGGTCCAAAGCAAATCAATTCTATTCCTCCTGGATTGTGCTGTTCATGGCAACTTAACATAGGTCCAAGCCTCATGCCTCAATCATTCTGTTGAACAAAGATCACAGATTTTACATTTATCAGGGGAAAAGAAAAGACTCAAGTGACTATTTCGGCCAACTATTCATTCTCATTTTTTTTCAATGTAATATCTAACATGTTGATGCAATTTAACAAAAATTGGATTCATTAACACATTAGTCAGCATTATACAAGTATTTTTCATGATTAACTCCTCTGTTTCCCAGGCAGAAAATGATTAAACTAAGTCTCAGATCTGTGTTTTTTTGTTGTTTTTCTTTCTTAGCTGTTTTTTTTTAAACTATCATTTTGTATAGACAGTTGGGTAAAAGGAGATGCCTCTGTAATTACTCTCTTTTGGGATGGTATCTTTTATTTATTCCTATTAGTACTTTTCTGCTTTTTGAAGGGAAAGTCACAACAAGAAAACAATGCAAAATACAGTTCTACAAACACCATACATGGGCTTATCTTTACTTGTCTGAATAGCATTTGAACTGCAGGATCTTAGAGGATAATTTTATGACTTTTATGACACAGCCTCACTGTTCTGCCTAAACACAGCAGATTGTGCGATACAGTTTGGTTACATGTGTGCTAGCAGACAATGTCTCTGCTCCTGCTTCTGATACAGTCAATGAGAATTTTGCCAGGAACTCATATTACTGTATTTCAGATGTGCTACTGAAATAAATGTGATGTACGTTTTCCATGATATGATTACTGGATTCAGTTCTGGCCAGTTAAAGCAGTCTGCCCAGGGCTATCAACAGGATAATGACTGATGTCAATAAGCGGTCCTTCCTGGCATCAGCTGGCTGCCTTGTAAAACAAAATGAAAAGGTCTTGTCAGTTTGCTGTCTTCAGCTCCATTTAGATTAAAAATACACAGCTGCATGGAGCTGAAGCCCTATTTTGTACCCAGTAAGAAGCAGGCAGAGGGAACACATCTTACTATGAGTGTATCAGACTTAACACAAATGTGGCCACAGTTCAAGCTGAAGAGTTTGGCTGTAGCTTTGTGCACATCATGTGTAAAAGACCGGCCAGCAGCACTCTGCGGCTACCTCACAGGAAGATTTAACTAGACCTGCACCTAGCAGCAAAGCAGAAAATGACACAAAACATAGATAAGAGAAAAGTTGAACATCTGAATTTGCACAATGTGTTGTGACAAAACAGCCCAAGTGCCAGGGCTTTGGTATGCAGCGGGCAGCCCGAGTGCCAGCACTGCTGAAGAAAGCACAAGGACAACCTCCAAACTGCCTGCTGGGCTGGACTCCTGCCTCTGAGCAAGAACTTCATAATAGAGAAACTTCTGGTGAACTTTTAAGTGGGTTCCTGGCTTCCTCCAGTCTCCTTCCAACTAGTTTCCAGTACACCCATAATGATCTTTAATATTTCAGCAAGTGTGAGACATGTTCTGTTTTTCTCTTCTAGCTGGGCCTTCATAATCAAGCAGTGGGTTGTGTCTCTGAGACAAAGACGCTTCCTTGTACTCCAGTGACTCRCTCCTGGATCCTTCTCTCCCTTTTGATGCCACCCTAGAGATTGTACTAAACACTGCGCCACGGGGAGCAAAGATGGGCATCTCTCATTCTTCATTGTTCTGAAGCAGGAAATGACTGCAGAAAAGACTCTTCTCAGAGCTCTCCGACTGATGACATAGGATTGGTGGGATCCCTTCTGGTCAGAAYGTAACCCTCACTAGAACAATCAGAAATTTTAACATACGAAAATTATTTTATTAAACAGCAGTTGTTAAYCAGTAGGAGGTCTTTTTCCACAGCCATTCTTTAAAGACCAAACATTTGCCTGTTTCCTGTAATACTTGTGCTTACTCACACATTGACAAATACAAGGAAAAAACTCAGAACTGTTTGACAGATTTTTGGAACCTCCAAAATAATCTCTTTGAATTTTGCAGTCACTCGACAGCAGAAGTCCAGGAAGAGAGTGATGAAAATATGAAAACATGTATTTATTCACTGGAGTTTTTACTCCTTTTCTTCCCCATAAAAGGACATCTATCATATTCTGCTAAAAATACATTATCAGGCAAACAGACAACAAACCTAGCTACAGTTTAAAAATAGCTGAGTCCATTTTTTACTATCCAGCCTACAATGTCTGACAGAGTGAGAAAGGATAGTCCTTTGCCAAAATTTAACATACTTCAGGTATGAAGACTGAAGGTCTTGTCAGAGGACATCCTGTGAAGAGCCACCTGCTGTCTTACAACCCACCCATCCTTATGAACAAAGCGATTCCAGCTGGGACTGGTCTCCCCTGCTGTAATACATGGCACGAAAAGAGATCTTTAGACCAGAAGGCCCAAGTGTTTAGAGAAGAGCCAGCATCTCCAACACAGAAGATGTTTGCGCATGAGGCAGTATGTCGCTAATCCACAAATCTTTCCCATTTCACTCTAGGATGTGAGTAGACTGGCAGAGAGTCTTATTTGGGCTACCGTCCAGGCAAAAAGCAGTATGATAAGCTGACAAGGGTCATAACCTGCTGAGGATAGCAGCCTTGTGGTCTGCTTTGCTGATGGCACTGCCCTGAGAAGCTGGGTTTAATGCTTGATCAGCTCCTGCTGGTAGGATCCTCTCTCCTCCTCTCACCAGAGATGCACTCACAACAGTGAGCAGCAGCAGGGCTCTTCCCCAGCTCTCTGTCTCAGATTTGCCGTCTCCTTCTCTCCCTTCTCTTTCTGGGCCAGGTCCAGTCTCTCCAGCCCTCCTCACCTAGGACCAGATGGGCTGTGCTGCTGAAAACCTAGAGCATGGACTGCTTCAGGGTCTACCTCCAGGAAAGAGTTTCAGAATATGTCCCACAGCAGCCCTGTGTCAGTAGCTGAGACCAGAAAGGGGAGGGACTTGGGACATACCCACAGTGTTTCCTAGAAGCCTGCTAAGCACCATGTAAATATCATTTATGTCTGCTACACATGCAACTACACAATCTAGAGCATGATTTGCTGTTCTGAAGTACTTCGCTCTCCCCGTGACGTGCCGACAGTCTTTGGGAGCCCAGCTCAGAGGTAGGGGTTTCTCTAGGCAATGCTGAGAGTCAAAACTTCAAAATTTCCTTGTGAATCTAGTATTTAGCCCATCCCATGCCCATCTGAACAACATGGATAATATTCTTCACAAGACAAAATATTTCAGCAGCTCCAAGGAGTACTGTGAATATGTAACACATTCAGGTTCATGAGGTGCTTAATTCTTTGGGTCTTTGGGGCCATTTTGCTATGATGGATTGATAGGTGCTGTAGACAAAATAAGCTAATCACCTTCACAGCATGGGTGACCTTTGTCTGTATATGACACAAAAAGAAGATTTTCCAACAAATATGGATTGAGAATTGAGCCCCTAGAGATACCATAAATATTTCCTCACAATAAAGACAGTATTTATGCTAGAGACAGTATTTTAAATTTGTTTTAGCCAGGTGAACAAGGTGATGGCTGTGATGGGGATAAAGCCATGGGCAAAATACTCCTTGGGAAAGCAAACACTGGTGACTGGGGGTGTGTGATGGGTTCAGCTGGGCACCACCAGCCTTGTCAGACCTTAGCAGGCCAAGTAATTTTCCATGTAACAGACAACAATTTTTTTCACTTTACAGCTTTCTCCTGAAGCTCCCAAGAGAACAATTCTTCTTCTTTCTCAGACTGTTTCCAACTGCCATAGAACTTCCTCCTAAATTGCTGTAAATCCTGCCCTATCGATACAGGAAAGGAAGGAAATATCAAATGTTTGGAGTGACAGGTTCAACTGTTTTTCTTCTTAACTAAAAATGTGGGAAACCTGTGATGGTAGGAGAGAGAGATGAAAATACGCAAATGCAGACAGGTGACGTGTCTTTGCAAGTCTCCTTCCTCACTCTCCTCTTCCACAGCCACAAATGGCTGTGAACACAGAAGGAGCAGGAGTGCTGTTACAGATCCCCCAGCTTGTCCCGTTATATCTTCGAGCAGTTCCTTTCTGAGCAGACTTCTTTGATCAGTGATACAGAGAAGATTAGATCTGAGCTGACATAGTAGCTCATTACTGGACAAAGCATGCTTCACTCCTGCCTGTCAGTGCGACGGTCTGTGTCAGCAGGGTTACTGCATGTGCGTAAGAGAGGCCACACCAAGCTTCCAAGATGCAGAAAACTGATGTACCGAATTTTCCCTCTTTGCCTCCAGCCATCCCTGTTCTACTTCTTGCTAAGTCAATTAATATCTACCATACCAGCAGTAACAGGCCCTTGGGAAAAAGGAAATCGGGGGTAGGCTGGTTGTTCCCGATCTAGGCTCTTCCTGTGCCAATGCAGCATATTTTCTAGAGTGTTTTTTACAACTTGGTTTAAATGACTCAACTGAGAGGTTTTGTACAACTCCTGACCACAGCCTAACAGTTCTCACAGGAGGTAGTATTTCCTAGTGTTAGGCATGAGCTTTCCTCCTTTTCATCTTAGCACTTGTGCTCCTTCAGCGATTTTTACCCACTTTTTTTCCTTTCTTCATGCTTACAGCCTACAACTGTGTAAGTGGTTATGGGATCCCTCAACTTCTATTGAGTCCTTCACCATGCAGTATAATATATCACATTCATTACTGTTATGCAAGTACCTAGACAGGCAGACTTATCTAGCTGTTTTAATCTTTCCCATAAACCAGCCCTTAAAGTCCAACAGTGGTTTGAGTTACTTTCATGTAAATTCCCTCCAGTTTGTCAACATCAATCTGGAATACTCTGAATAAAAGGAGTGTCACAGCACTGACTARGTATGGCCATTTTCTTTTTGGTAAGTAACCAGCTATTTGCCACATTTTATTAATTGCACTTAATTCTACTTTTGTTTTGTCTCACTTCCACTATCTTCTCCATACACTTTTTGTGGTAAGGAGCACCAGACACAACTGGATTCCTTAGTCTGTGAGCAGCAGAGGTAAATACTTAACACACAGTAAACTCTGATATATGAAGCAATTAAAAAGCTTTCAAAAGTATCCTCTCCCTGAACCAGACTCCTGGTAAATTGAATTTAAACAGCAGCAAAGCAACCAAATCAAAACATTGCCTTTCATTTCCACCGGTGTGAAATGTTCTCCCTGTCTGCTCTCCACTCCTGCTCCTCACAGAGCCAGTAGATATTTGATTAGGTACAGATTTAAACACAAAAAGATCTTCCAAGCCTCAGTTCCAAGTTCCAAGCAATTAGCCCATTTTCTGGGTGTAACCCACTGCAGGGTCGCCCAACTGGAGAGCAGAATGGAGGAAGCTCTTTACAAAGGAAAAAAATATTCCAAGTGTTTCACCTCACAAGGAATTCTTGAAAAATGTGCTTTCCCCAAGAGACCTGGAGTTGTTTGTCTCAGTCAGGGGCTGTGTATTTTCTTCTCACCAGAAGGCTGGGAAAAGGTCGAGGGCTCATTCTGCAGAGTGAGTGAGGAGCCCTCCATAGCTAACACAAGATATGCACAGCAGCTGGTGAGGGCTCCACTTGCATCCCCTAATAGTGCTGTCTCCCAAATATCAGACTCTTGTATTGGATTTCAGATGTAGCAAGCAGGATGTAGTCACCTTTTCTGCTCACCTGTGCAACAGCATTGGCAGCATAACTTTAGAGCCAGGGCAAAAAGTCCGAGTCCTGTGCTTAGGTCGGCCCCCAAAGCAGCCTTTCTAAGAAGAAAATACAGATGTTAAACTTGGTGGTCTTCCAGTGACTCTGCAATGCTCTCTCTGAGGAGCTCAACTAGAGACAATAAGAGCTAGTGTTGGTCCCCCAGGTCTCAGATAATCAAGATTAAATGTGATTATTTTTTTTTAACATTAAAAGCAAGTCAAGAGAAAGAAGTTAACTAACTAGCTCTGACTAAATGACATCAAGTGGTCATAGCAAAGTTTACATTTATTATTACTGGATCACTTTGCAAAATTTTCACCCTTGGAACTGGAGTTTTGCAGCTTTGTGTTTGTACTTTTTTTTTTATGTGGGAGTCACTAAGTCTGAGTATTTTGAGTCTAGGAAGAGTGCTTGAACTGTTAAAAAAAATGCAAGTAAAAATATTTCAACATAAATTGCTACCATACTCAAAAGCAGACTTATTGTATATTAACAAGATGCACTTTTTTAAGCACTAGTCATTAATTTAATTACTTAATGGTTAATGAAGTGATTAATGACCAGACTGTGCAGGGGCGCTAATACCAAAGTCAGTGAAAAAATTCCTAAGATATCAGAGGACTTTGGTGAAGACATTCCATGGACTGCTCAGACTTACTTAAGTATAAAATAGCAGCAGATCAGTTACACTATTTTTGAGAACAAGTGTTTATCACTCCTTATGCTCTCAGGGTCATAATATCTCTTACAAGAGATATTTCAATATGTCTTCTTTGGACAAAATCCTTAATGATGTAGGAAAAAGGATGTCAATGATGTGTTTTCTCTTCCGTTATGATTTTGTGTATGATGTAAAGTTATATGTACAAATATTAAAAGATATTTTTAAAAGCTAGTCAGGTGATGGAATGTGTTCTGTTTGGATGTTTTCTTTTTCCCCTTAGATGACTCTGTGACTTTCTTCCCTAGTCATTTTGCCAGTAACCATGAAATCCCAGCAAAACATCAGAAGTCCAGCCAACCCAAAACTGAAACACTGACTACCCTGAAAATTAACTCAGCAGGTTCTTCCATTGTTTTTGACGGGCTTAAAATCTCCCCTCACTTAATAGCCTGGATCAAGAGAGCTCTGCGCAGGCACACATGTGAAAAAGGAGAGGGGTGCTGGGGAGAAAGAAAATGCTCTCAACAGCCAAATTAAAGGAGAAGTCAAGGAGCAAGTAACACCAAGTGTGTGGACAGGTGTTGTTTGCGCTACTACTGTTTGTACCAATGAAACTCTGTTCCCTTACTACACAGCATTTTTATCTACAGATATTTCCCATTTTGACTCTGATGTATGTAAAACTTCTAATAATAAGGCATGTTTTGAACTGAAAGACTATGAGTTGCAGGAGAAAATCTTCTCATGTAGCAGCCCTGGGGACAGAAAGGAGGGGAGCTTGTGGGGACTCACAATGGGTCTCTGGGTACCTTTGCAAGTCCAGCAGAAACCTGTTTCTCCCCTCCTCTGAAAGGCTGGATTAAAATAACGTGGCCTGTAAAGAGATATTGTCTGAAATATTTTGCTTCTGCTCCTGCATCTCTGTTCTGTTCTCTGTATCTCTATGTCATATTCCCTTTACACTGTACCTCCTGCTTTAGCTGTTTAATATGTACCATGACTGTTTGCTTCTGTCGGCACAACAATCCTCTCAGAAGGAAGACAGTGAAGTTAAGGTTTTGGTGGAGGGAAGGAGTTTCACATTCCAATATGTCTATATATTTACAAATTGGCCTTGTCATGTGGCAACATTATTGGCTTGGAGCTACTTCTTAGGTGTGCTTTGGTACCCGAGGCCCTGGAATTCTGAATAGTGGGTGTGCGTAGAAAGGATAAATCTTATGTATGTGAAGAAAAATGAAGGGCCTTTTCCTAGGGCCAAATGCTGCATTTGCATCACTAGCAGTTATTAAGCTTTCTTGGTAAGAGCAAGAGCAACCTTAAACCATTGAGCATAATGGAGGGGAGAATAACATGAAACATGGGAAAGCAGTCTTTGCTGTCCTCTTTCTTCCTAAACTTTCATAGCAGTCTAAATGGTCATCTTCTTACACTGAAGTAATAGTGATAGGTTGTACCATGAGGATTATTCCTCAGATATCTGTATAGGCCTGGCCCATAGGTGCACAGCCATTTGACCAACTGAGCTGCATTAGCCATTTTATAAACTTGCTACATTAGAAATACCCGGCAATCTTCTGTATGCTAGAATGGCCCCCCATTTCTCCTGTTTCACCTTATGACTGTGTTTTACCAGGTGAATTGGTTTGTTTATTTTCCCTGAATTTAATCTGCTTTCTGAGCTTTCCAGGTTCCTTTCTGTCACAAGCCCTGTCCTCAATGCTGTTGGCAGGTCTTCTGAATTTTAAATAATCTTGTATGCCCTCTTTAGCATCTCACAGTAGTCTGTTTACTTCCATTTTAAGATCAATATAGAAAAAATAAATGGCCCAGACACCAATTCCCTCAGGTACTTCTCCCTAGAGCATAATACATTGCTGGCATTTCTGTTTTGCATCTGGTCTGTCAGCTGCTTTTCTCTCTTTATAGCTGTGGTTTTATCTAAGATCAGTTTAATGAACAGATAGTTAAGATTCCTGGAGAACGTCAGTTTGGAAGACTGGTATTCCAAATCCAAATAAATATTACTTATGCTATTTTATCATATGAAACAAATGAAACACTGATCAGTTAAATCACACAAGTGATGGACTTCAAATGGACTTCTCAAGTGAGCCCATGGACTCATATAGCAAAGGATTTTGGCCTTTTAGAAATCACAGCAAAAGCAGCACATGATGTGAAACTGTACCTGAGCAACTGAGCCCTACCGGCTACCTGGCTTCGGAAGTAGAGCATTCAAGTGCCTTGTACTCATCACATGGGTGGTAACTTCTTTCAGACAGCCAGGTATTTAGCAGTGGTCTCTGGCTGACCCATTACTACTCCCTCTCATTAATCAATACATGAATGAAGACTTTCTTTTGTTCTTATTGCTAACAGGCTCTCTCAGAGCAGGAAGATTTGCCTGCCCACTTCATCATCTCAGACACTGCCCCCTGTTTAGAAACCTGGACCTGCACATCCCCATGCATCCTCCTTCCCCACAAATCCCCCTCCCCACCCACAGCTCAGGCAGGACAGCAGCAGGAAGGTTTCTGGAGCTCGTCCCTCTCACCTCCTCCCTGACAGACCCAACCGCACTGCAGCCAATGCCTGGAATTCCCCTGTCAGAGGACGAAAAATCCCCACTGATTGCGTGAACCCAAGTCACCCACAGAGGTGGACAAACGATTCAGCCTGAGTGCCACTGCTCCAAAATGTCACCTCACAAAAAAGTCAAGTGCTCTGAAGTGCCCCTGTGTGGGGCTCTCAGCCTTCTGGAGCTACAAGGCTGATGAGAAGAGAGACTCGAAGGTGAGAGGTCTGCTTACAGACATTGACATGCCAAGTAGCCCCAGGAGCATCCAGCTTTTACAGAGTCTACGCTTAGGCCGAGAAACAATATAAAGGTAAGACAGAAGACATACTACAGTGCTACTACAATATAATCTGAAAAATACTAGAGTTAGTCTGCACTGGGGAGCATCTACTGAGCCTGGAAAATAAGTAGCATGCATCTGAGTATGTGATACAGACAAATGTCTAGAGCCCTTGCCTTTTGGAGCCCTGTGCAGCCACTTCAAACTGAGTGTCATCTGAAAGACCCATCATAAATGCTACAACCACACTTTACGTGCATAAGAAGAGGGAAGGCAGACAAGTCTGGCTTTTCAGGATTACAGGAAGATGTGAGGAGACAATATAGTGAGACAAAAGACAGAGGTGAGGCAGGGCTGTGGAAGGGCCAAGGTGGTGAAGACAGGGAATTTCAGGAGGAGTAGAAATGAGGAGCCAGAGCGAGTGACAGAAGTGATGTGGCCAGAGCCATTAACCAGAAAGATGAACTGAGCAGCTTTTCTAATGGCCCAGAAGCCATGACAGGAAACGTGTTTGGGAAGCCAGACAGAAGCCTGATCAAAAGTTTTGTTTATCATCTAGTAGAAAAGTCAGTTTATTCTATGCTTTTGGAGGAAGACCTGATAGTCAGACTTGGATTCAGCCTTCATGTCTAAGCAAAGGAGAAGTCACCAGCATTATAAACCATTCTCACAGTGACTGGAAGAACTGACACCATCACCCCGTCAGAAAAGCAGAGGAAACAAGAGTGTTAGGGATGAGTGAAGAAGCATTCAGCATTGGCTGCGTAAAGGCAAAAACAGGAGAGGGATGTAGGTAGAGGGAGAGCCTATCAAAAAAAGATATAATGCAAGAGGCAACTCTGGCTGGGGACAAGTTATTACTACAAAGCACATTCTGTGAGTCGCTGCCCTTAATATCACCTAAGGCTTCACCCAGAGATGGATAGGGAAAAAGGAAGGGAACAAAGTTGGAGACCTGAGCACAACTCACAAAGAGCGGCAGAAAATTAAAAAAGCAGGAAGAGAAACTGAGGACTAGGACTTTACAGAAARTCACAGAGGACAATGTTTCAAGGGGGAGTAATGAACCAAAAGAATCACTCAGAAGAGAAAGTTTCAGAGACCTGAGGTTTGGCTCAAAAAAAGAAGTTAAATTCTTTGGTTTAAAAAAAAAAAAAAAATCCATGGTGAAAAGCAAAGCAACAGGGACTAACATAGGGGCTGAAGGAAATAAACATAAAATAACAGTGTATATCATATCCTTTACACCAGGAGAAAAACATTTGGGGAGCTCGTGGTGTTTTGGAAGTGGAAGCATTCATTTGCTGTGGTTCCAAAGTCATTGCAGGCTCAAGGATGTTGGCCGTCTCAAGAAGTCCTACAATGGAGTCCAGCAAATGGAATAAGGTGGAGTCCAAAAATGAAACCTCTTTTTGTTTCAGAGGTAAGAACCAAAAGCCATGTAGAAACAATAAGTACCGAAACCAAAGCATTCTCTCACTAACAGTATCTTAAGTATTCTTTAGTTAACATACTCCATGAAAAAAAGAATGACACAATAAAACAACTTACTAAGCAAGAGAAAGCATTTAATATTCTGGAAAGGCTTCATTCTGTGCAGTCATACCTTGTTTGATTGCGCTTCGCTTTATTGCACTTTGCAGATATTGCGTTTTTTACAAACTGAAGGTTTGTGGCAACCCTGCGTCAAGCAAGTCTATCAGCGCAATTTTTCCAACTGCATGTGCTCACTTCATGTATCTGTGTCACATTTTGGTAATTCTCACAATATTTCAACCTTTTTCATTATTAGCATATCTGTTATGGTGAACCATGATCTTTGATGTTACTACTGTAATTGTTGTGGGGCACCACGATCTGCGCCCGTATAAGACGGCAAACAATCAATAAATGTTGTGTGTGTCCCGACTGCTCCACCAACCGGCTGTTCCCCTGTCTCTCTCCCTCTCCTTGGGCCTCCCTATTCCCTGAGAAACAACAATATTGAAATTAGGGCAATTAATAACCCTGCAATGGCCTCTTAGTGTTCAAGGGAAAGGAAGAGTTGCACGTTTCTCACTTGAAATCAAAAGCTAGAAACGATGAAGCTTAGTAAGGAAGGCACATTGAAAGCCGAGACAGGCTGAAAGCTCGGTCTCTTGCGCCAAACAGCCAAGTTGTGAATGCAAAGGAAAAGTTCTTGAAGGAAATCAGAAGTCCTACTCCAGTGAACACATGAATGATAAGAAAGCAAAACAGTTTTATTGCTGATATGGAGAAAGTTTGAGTGGTCTGGCTAGAAGATCAAACCAGCCACGACATTTCCTTAAGCCAAAGCCTCATCCAGAGCAAGGCCCGAACTCTCTTCCGTTCTCTGAAGGCTGAGAGAGGTGAGGAAGCTGCAGAAGAAAAGTTTGAAGCTAGCAGAGGTTGGTTCATGAGGTTTAAGGAAAGAAGCTGTCTCCGTAACATAAAAGCACAAGGTGAAGCAGCAAGYRCTGATGTAGAAGYTGCAGYAAGTTAASCRGAAGRTCTARCTAMGAKAAYTGATGAAGGCRGCTACACTAAACAACAGATTTTCAATGTAGATGAAACAGCCTTCTRTTGGAAGAAGATGCCATCTAGGACTTYCATAGCTAGAGAGGAGAAGTCAGTGCCTGGCTTCAAAGCTTCAAAGGACAGGCTGACTCTCTTGTTAGGGGCTAATGCAGCTGGTGACTGGAAGTTGAAGCCAATGCTCATTTACCATTCTGAAAATCCTAAAGCCATTAAGAATTATGCTAAATCTACTCTGCCTGTGCTCTATAAATGGAGCAACAAAGCCTGGAGGACAGCACATCTGTTTACAACATGGTTTACTGAATATTTTAAGCCCACTGTTGAGACCTACTGCTCAGAAAAAAAGATGCCTTTCAAAATAGTACTGCTCCTTGACAAGGCGCCTGGTCACCCCAGAGCTCCGATGGAGATGTACAACGAGATTAATGTTGTTTTCATGCCTGCTAACACAACATCCATTCTGCAGCCCATGGATCAAGGAGTAATTTCGACTTTCGAGTCTTATTCTTTAAGAAATACATTTCATAAGGCTATAGCTGCCATAGATAGTGATTCCTCTGATGGATCTGGGCAAAGTAAATTGAAAACCTTCTGGAAAGGATCCACCATTCTAGATGCCATTAAGAACACTCGTGATTCATGGGAGGAGGTCAAAATATCAACATTAACAGGAGTTTGGAAGAAGTTGATTCCAACTCTCATGGATGACTTTGAGGGGTTCAAGACTTCAGGGGAGGAAGTAATTGCAGATGTGGTGGAAACAGCAAGAGAACTAGAATGAGAAGTGGAGCCTGAAGATGTGACTGAATTGCTGCAATCTCATAATAAAACTTAACGGATGAGGAGTTGCTTCTTATGGATGAGCAAAGAAAGTGGTTTCTTGAGATGGAATCTACTCCTGGTGAAGATGCTGTGAACGTTGTTGAAATGGCAACAAAGGATTTAGAATATTACATAAACTTAGTTGATAAAGCAGCAGCAGGGTTTGAGAGGATTGACTCTGATTTTGAAAGAACTTCTATTGTGGGTAAAATGCTGTCAAACAACATCGCATGTTACAGAGAAGTCCTTCGTGAAGGGAAGAGTCAATTGATGCAGCAAACTTCATTGCTGTCTTATTTAAGAAATTGCCACAGCCACTCCAGCCTTCAGCAGCTACCACCCTGATCAGTCAGCAGCCATCAACATCGAGGCAAGACCCTCCATCAGCAAAAAGATTACAACTCGCTGAAGGCTCAGATGATGGTTAGCATCTTTTAGCAATAAATTATTTTTTAATTAAGGTATGTACATTTTTTTAGACATAATGCTATTGTGTACTTAATAGACTACAGTATAGTGTAAATATAACTTTTATATGCACTGGGAAACCAAAAAATTTGTGTGACTTGCTTTATTGAGATATTCTCTTTATTGCAATGGTCTGGAACTGAATCCGCAATATCTCTGAGATATGTCTGTACACACTTTACAGGTCTTGCACCACAAAGAACGGTGAACACTTTTAAAGTCACTGATAATTGGTCTGACAAAATACTCAGAGCTTCAGTGATATAGAGCTTTCCTCTCAACAAGAAAGTCTTATCTCTTTTTCCTGTAATATAAACACCATATTTATTTTCAACCTCGTACAAACAAAGGATATACAGAATAAAATTAATCAGAAAGATTTTAAACTAAAATAGTACTAAAGTAATAAAATATTTTGAAGGACGGAAAAATATGTTTATCTCCATAAATCAAAAATACCTTGACAGCATCCTTTTATTTAAGAAATGAGAAGAAAATTGGAATTAGGCCCAGCTCTTACAGAGAGGTTTTCAATTTCTTTATTGAGGCAAAAGTCATATGCAGTCAAGACAGGCCTTCCTGATTAAGCTCAGCAGGATCAAGTATGATATTAACTAAAGAATCATAGAAATATTTGTTTAAGTACAGGCAGTTGCAAGAAACAAGACTGACCTGAACATAACCAAGACAAAGAAGGTAATTTCTCTCCCTAGGAAAATGACAGTTATTGACAAAAGGGAGTTTACAGAGTTTAGAATAACTGTTCACCTCTCTTTCACATTCATGGCAGTATTTAAAACTTTCAGTTTGGGGAAAAACAGGTTACCTTTTCAGCTTAAGATCCTGATCCAGATTCTTCTGTTGTAGAAAACTCTGGCTCTTTACTGAACCTATGCCTGCTTAATTTCTTTGAGTTCTCATTTTGGTCTTAAATGTTTTATAGCATAGATTTGGAAGATGTTTTCATTGATATTTTTCTTTTTCTGCAGATTGTAATTTCTTCTACTGACAAACAGATGTGTAGTGTGTCCTTGTATTTACCTAGTTTTACAGGGATCTATATTTTCACAGTCACTTCCAGGTGCCAACAATGACTACTGTTACTGAGGAAGTGAATTAAAATACCACGTATCTAACTGGAATATCTAGAGTTGCTTATTCTTATTATAGCTATAGTCTATACATAGGAGTATTTTTAGAGCAGTAGGTGATGTAATTTTTTATTAACAGCTAGATTTGAAGCCTGAAGATAATGCACTATTTTCTTGCATAAATAAAAGTTCAACTAACATCACTGTTGTTTCCTTAGCACTCACAGAAAATTGGTTCCTTCCTAACCCTCTGGAAAATATTAAAAAAAAAAAMAAAAMCTCAAATAATGACAATTTTCCAATTTTTGGCAACTAAAAAGCACAAAGCACACTCCATTTGGAGTGAGAACATTTAAGAAATAAATAAAAATGTTGCAGAAAGCAGACAGTAGGAAAAAGGAAAAGAAAAAGGGAAGAAAAGAATTGCTTTAGTCCAAAACTCACCAAGTTTTGATAAAAAGTTTTCTACAAGTTCTCCATTTTCAACACCTGATGTGTTTATCTAGCCTTTTCGTAGTTACTAACAGCATGCACTAGTCAAACCATGCTGTGCCACTTTGGAAATTCATTTAAACAGAAATGACTTTCAATGAGAAAGCCATGCTTAGTGTTTATTTCTACAACTAAGTACTCTATTTCCATTATAATTGGAAAAATTTATCCTTGTTTTAGCTGTATCAATTTTAGTAGAGCTACCTCTAAAATAGATTAAAGTTCAGTTGGTGTTGTGCAGAAAACTGTGAGACTAGGTTCTGTACATTTGTGTTTGGTAGTTAAGTAAGTGACCTGATTTCCATTAATAAAGAAAGTGCCCTAGTTCCCATTAACATCATTGAAGCTGTTCATTTAGACAACTAAAGTTAGAGAGTTCTTAAATCTTGGCCCGATGTCTTTGAAGAAAACACAGAGCCAAAGCCAAGGAGATGTTCGGTGAAAGTTTAAAATGCACAATGAGGCCCTAATTCTACAGTGCTGTATGTCTTGTGTGGTCATGCGCAGCTGTGTGCAGAGCTTGTAAAATACTACCAGGCTAAAATTTTGCACATGTGTAGGAAATCAAGACCTGTTTTTTTGCATAACATGTACACTGAATATCAGTCAAAATGCTGCAATTATCAAGCCCCTTCAACACAATGACTTAAAAATGTTAGCAGGCAATTACTATTTCCGTTTTACTGATAGACTAAAATAGAGAGACAAAGCAAGCTAGACTAGATGAAAAAGCTCAAGAAAATTAAGAGTTAAACCACAAACAATTCTATGTACACATCCATTCAAAATTAAAGCTGCTTTTATTCTCAATTTAGCGTTATTTTACTTTGAAAGTGAGTTAATTTAAATCAAATTGAGACCACTTCTGTTGTGAATAAGACCATGCAAACTGAAGTTCAATACCGCTCACAGTCATTTTAATTTACACCTTTTGTTAATCGAATTGTCTGGAGTGCCAGAGCTCACATAGGAAGCTGGCAAAGGTGGAAAGAACTAACGGTGAGGCTCTCAACTGCCTGGCTCATCCTCGCCTGCAGCCCATCTTCTTTTGGGTGCTGCTCAACCCTCTTTATTATCACCAGGCTGCACAGCCTTGGATGCTTGATTCAGCATAACCCAGGGAGGTATTCCTGTCTTTCCACTGTCACCTATGAAGTAGTGACAGCTGGCAGGGAGAACATTTCATGCATTTAATGAGAGGACTGCAGAAACATGCAGCACCTATTGGCTGAGGTCTGCAGGAGGGTGCATTCATGGTCCTTTGTAGGCACCGAAAGCAGGAAAATGGGGTGACATGCTGCAAGGGCACATGGAGTTTTCAGTGATTAGCCTAAAAACCCGAGTCTGCTCCACCAGAGTGGGAAACAGAACAGTGAGATCAGTAAATTTGCAGAGGTGTAACTCAATGATAGCCATTAAAAGGTGTCACTGAGAAAGATCTACTGCATCTCCCTTCCTTGCTATTTCTTTTTACTCTTATTCAACATGAAATTGCAGTTTCTTAAAGCAGATCTCTGTGCAATTTTTATACTTCTTGAAACTGAAGGAAGTAAGCTGAAATGATCTATGGGTGTGACTGCATCMACCTTGGGGCACTGCGGTTGTATCAGTATCTATGCAGTTATTGCTGTAGCACTGCAGTAGTTGCCTATCCACCAGTCCTTGTTCTCACCTGTTGGTAAGAGTCCTAGAGCCCAACTAATAGTCAAACACTCCTCTACGATGCAAAAATTTGTGGAATGCTGCCCATCCACTTCCACCCGTATATGTGGTCACTGTCTAGGCAAAGCCACACATTTTGAAGTCTCTTCACCTTCTTTGAGCATCATTTCCTTCAGATTCTTAGTGTTTGGTTTCCTCTGTTCCCTGCTTTCTCCYGTCTGTGAATATTGCCTTGGTATGAACTTAGCCAGAAATTAATTTAATCTTTTAGCTATGATCACATCAGAGACAAAACTAGGAAGGACTTTGCTCTCTTGTTTTTCAGCTTTTTCAAGTAGATAATGAGTTCATTAACCAAGAAGAAAATAGTCTCATTGCCCATAGCCTTTGAATGCTGGTTGCCTTTCTTTGCTGTTCTTAAAGCTTCCTAATAAGAGAAAGTAACCTGAAGGTAATAGGACAGTTATCAGTAAGAGGTTGTTCACTGAGAGAAGGAAATGAGATGTAAAGGTTTATTTAAAAGGGAGATGGTAAAGTATAAAACACAGCTCTGAGACTAAAAGTTTAAGTGCCTTCTTTGTCAGACAAAGAAGCTTGGGACAATCTTGAACCCCCTTGGAGACAGCTGTTGGGTAGAGGCTRCTACGCTCTGAGGAGGCCATACTCATTTTACAAAGTTCATTAAAAGTCTCCTAACTACTTAATCTTCAACAGCTTACTGCTACATAAAAGGGCATATCCTGAAATCTTTGGCAGAGCTCCTACTGAAGTCAATGTCATATTTATTTTCCGGGGCGGGGGGGAAGAGGCGAGGGGGAGCAAAGAGCCTTACTTCTCTATGGGAGGCAGGCTCTATAGATTTGGTGAGAAATGTCCCAGTTTCCTTATTTCGCAAGCCGATTTTAAAAACGCCTTAATCGTGCAACCGCAGACTTGGGGCCAGGCGCTTCACAGGGGCTCCAGGAATGATGCTGGCGCCTCCCGGAGAGAAGGATTTGGCCCTGCGTGACCCACCGCCTCCTCCGCGCCTCCAGGCCCGGGAGCCACACCGAGCTGCTATTCGCACCACATTTTTTAAAGAGGAAAAAAAAAAGGAAAAAAGAAAGAAAAATCGCCTGCTCTCTTGCGCCGCTCGGTCCCTGCTCCCCGGCGGGCAGCGCCGCAGCCCGCCCTCACGAACGCCCCGATGCGAGCGGCAGAGGCAACCCCGCCGTCGGTTTTGGGTTAGGAAGCGCCACTTTCCGCGGCAGCGGCGGTTGTCGCAGGCCACAGGGCACCCTCCCTCCGGCGGCGGGACAGGGTGCCCCCGGGCCAGGGCGGCGCCGGGGCGCAGCGCCGCGCACCCCCCACGGAGCCGCCGCGGGGCCCTCGGGCTGCCTTGCCGGGAGGGGAGCGGCAGGGCTGCTGCGGGGCGCTGCGCGGACGCGGGGGAGAGGCGGCCGCAGCGCGGCTCCCCCTTGGCCGGCGGCGGCGGCGGCGCCAAGGGCGCCTTTCCCACCGGGTCGGGGCACTCGGGCTTCGCTGCTTTCCCGTTTCAACGCGGGGCACGGTGAACGCTGGCCGGCGAGCCGCCCCGACGGTGCAAAACGAATAACTGCCAGCCAGTCCTTAAAAAAAACAAACAAACAAAAAAACAAACAAAAAAAACTTTGGAAGGAAAAGTGATCGGGAAATTCAGAAAAAAACACATTTCTCAGCCTTTCAAAGTCATGCTGTAAGCGCACACTTACTCCTAACAGAGTGGGTAATCCCTCTGTGACAAATATTCCGCGGAGCCACTGGGGAGAGAGAGGCGACCGGTATCACATTTCTCCCCCCCAGAGACCTCCGCAAAACTGAGGGAACAGTGAACCGGACGAGGGCTTCGCTTCGCCCCGCCACGGCGGCC